>NC_058118.1:32221325-32458825 GCF_914725855.1 Thunnus albacares | reverse complement strand
TCGGTGTGGCATCTGTGGAGGAGATAACTCCAGCTGTAAAATCATCAAAGGAAACTTCACACGCAGCACCAAGAAATCAGGTCAGAAACTGAAGCATGTTCCTGTCAGAGGAGCTGCAAACGTTGTTGACCAATCAACTAATTATTGTTTCTGTTGCCTAGGTTACCTGAAGATCCTGGAGATCCCCAAAGGAGCCCGGCACCTGCTGATCCAAGAGTTTAAAGGGACTCCTCACGTCCTGGGTGAGAGCAGGAGCTGCTTTATGTCCCGCATGGAGACCTTCTGAAGCTCAACACTTTTGGAAAACCTTGTTTTCTTGTTTCCGGCTCCAGCGGTGAAGAACCAGGAGACGGGTCACCTCTTCCTCAATGATGAAAATGAGTTCCCAGAATCCCGAGTGGTGATCGAGAAGGGCGTGGCCTGGGAGTACACAAACAGTGAGGAACAGGAGTCCGTCCAGACCACGGGGCCGCTGAAGTACGGAGTCCTGCTCATGGTCAGTCCGTCGCCACAGGAGACAGACCTGCTCAGACTCTGTCCGATCAGAATCTACATCACCATGTGTCTGTCCGTCAGGTCCGTTCCCATGGCGACTCCAAAGTGACGGTGTCCTATAAGTACATCATACAAGACCATCTACGGTCCTCGCTGGAGTCCAACCTGCTGCAGGAGGACACCATCTTCTACGAGTGGGCGCTGAAGAAGTGGTCGCACTGCTCCAAACCCTGCGGAGGAGGTACGCACCTCTGTTGCTAGTTGGTGTTATGTAGTTACCGTGGGAACAGCAAGGTAATTAATGGTGTCCTCTGATTACCAGGGAAACAGTACACCAGGTTCGGCTGCAGGAGGAAGGCAGATGGGAAGATGGTTCACAGAATGTTCTGCTCCAACATCAACAAGCCAAGAGCCATCAGCCGCAAGTGCAACGCCGACGCCTGCAGCTCGCCACGGTAACACCTCACGACGGTAACACCTCGACAGGGTAACACCTTGCCAGGGTAACTCTTTACACCTCACCAGGGTAACTCTTTACACCTCACCAGGGTAACTCTCTACACCTCACCAGGGTAACTCTTTACACCTCACCAGGGTAACTCTCTACACCTCGCCAGGGTAACTCTTTACACCTCACCAGGGTAACTCTCTACACCTCACCAGGGTAACTCTCTACACCTCACCAGGGTAACTCTTTACACCTCACCAGGGTAACTCTCTACACCTCGCCAGGGTGACTCTCTACACCTCACCAGGGTAACTCTCTACACCTCACCAGGGTAACTCTTTACACCTCACCAGGGTAACTCTTTACACCTCACCAGGGTAACTCTCTACACCTCACCAGGGTAACTCTCTACACCTCACCAGGGTAACTCTTTACACCTCACCAGGGTAACTCTCTACACCTCACCAGGGTAACCCTTTACACCTCACCAGGGTAACTCTCTACACCTCGCCAGGGTAACTCTTTACACCTCACCAGGGTAACTCTCTACAGCACATCATGGTAACTCTCTACACCTCACCAGGGTAACTCTTTACACCTCACCAGGGTAACTCTCTACACCTCACCAGGGTAACTCTTTACACCTCACCAGGGTAACTCTCTACAGCACATCATGGTAACTCTCTACACCTCACCAGGGTAACTCTCTACACCTCGCCAGGGTAACTCTCTACACCTCACCAGGGTAACTCTCTACACCTCACCAGGGTAACTCTCTACACCTCACCAGGGTAACTCTTTACACCTCACCAGGGTAACTCTCTACACCTCGCCAGGGTGACTCTCTACACCTCACCAGGGTAACTCTCTACACCTCACCAGGGTAACTCTTTACACCTCACCAGGGTAACTCTTTACACCTCACCAGGGTAACTCTCTACACCTCACCAGGGTAACTCTCTACACCTCACCAGGGTAACTCTTTACACCTCACCAGGGTAACTCTCTACACCTCACCAGGGTAACCCTTTACACCTCACCAGGGTAACTCTCTACACCTCGCCAGGGTAACTCTTTACACCTCACCAGGGTAACTCTCTACAGCACATCATGGTAACTCTCTACACCTCACCAGGGTAACTCTTTACACCTCACCAGGGTAACTCTCTACACCTCACCAGGGTAACTCTTTACACCTCACCAGGGTAACTCTCTACAGCACATCATGGTAACTCTCTACACCTCACCAGGGTAACTCTCTACACCTCGCCAGGGTAACTCTCTACACCTCACCAGGGTAACTCTCTACACCTCACCAGGGTAACTCTCTACACCTCGCCAGGGTAACTCTTTACACCTCACCAGGGTAACTCTCTACACCTCACCAGGGTAACTCTTTACACCTCACCAGGGTAACTCTCTACACCTCGCCAGGGTAACTCTCTACACCTCACCAGGGTAACTCTCTACACCTCACCACGGTAACACCTAACTCTCTACACCTCACCAGGGTAACTCTCTACACCTCACCAGGGTAACTCTCTACACCTCACCACGGTAACACCTAACTCTCTACACCTCACCAGGGTAACTCTCTACACCACATCATGGTAACTCTCTACACCACATCATGGTAACTCTCTACACCTCACCAGGGTAACTCTCTACACCTCACCAGGGTAACTCTCTACACCTCACCAGGGTAACTCTCTACACCTCACCAGGGTAACTCTCTACACCTCACCAGGGTGACTCTTTACACCTCACCAGGGTAACTCTCTACACCTCACCAGGGTGACTTTCTACACCTCACCAGGGTAACTCTCTACACCTCACCAGGGTAACTCTCTACACCTCACCAGGGTAACTCTCTACACCTCACCAGGGTAACTCTTTACACCTCACCAGGGTAACTCTCTACACCTCACCAGGGTGACTTTCTACACCTCACCAGGGTAACTCTCTACACCTCACCAGGGTAACTCTCTACACCTCACCAGGGTAACTTTTTACATCTCACCAGGGTAACTCTCTACACCTCACCAGGGTAACTCTTTACACCTCACCAGGGTAACTCTCTACACCTCACCAGGGTAACTCTTTACACCTCACCAGGGTAACTCTCTACACCTCACCAGGGTGACTTTCTACACCTCACCAGGGTAACTCTCTACACCTCACCAGGGTAACTCTCTACACCTCACCAGGGTAACTCTTTACATCTCACCAGGGTAACTCTCTACACCTCACCAGGGTAACTCTCTACACCTCACCAGGGTGACTTTCTACACCTCACCAGGGTAACTCTCTACACCTCACCAGGGTGACTTTCTACACCTCACCAGGGTAACTCTCTACACCTCACCAGGGTAACTCTCTACACCTCACCAGGGTGACTTTCTACACCTCACCAGGGTAACTCTCTACACCTCACCATGGTAACACTCAGCTTTTACAGCTTTTTCTGCATACTGTTTCTGCTCCTCAGTTGGGTGACCGGGGACTGGGAGGACTGCAGTGCCTCCTGTGGGCAGACGGGGTGGCAGCGTCGCTGGGTGAGCTGCCAGCAGGCATCCAGCAGGGGGCAGCAGCAGCAGCAGCAGCTGCAGTTGCAGCTGCGTTCGGTGCACAGCAAGCTCTGCGGTGATGAACGGCCAGACACGAAACGTACCTGCAACCGTGTCCCCTGCCCTGCCACCTGGCGAGCTGGACCCTGGACCCCGGTGCGGAGAGTGAAACAGATCAATAACCGATCAGTTTAAATATAAAGTCTCACTAACAGTGTGTATATTCTGTGTGCAGTGTTCAGTCAGCTGTGGAAACGGCACGCAGGAGCGTCAGGTCGCATGTTCGAGTCCTGAAGGTTCAGCCAGAAACTGCAGTGATCCTCAACCAATCACAAACCGAACCTGCCAGGCCCCACCCTGCAGTGGTATGCATCAACCAATCAGATCCCAGACATGTGTTTAGGGATGCTGGGAGTCTCAGTATGACAGTGTGTTTGTCTCCCTCTGCAGGCGACCAGAAGAACATCATCCAGTGGCTGTCCAGATCCAACCCCGACTTCCCCGCAAAGATCTCTTCTAGTAACACACAGACTCTAAAACCTAAACTCATCCATCTGCTGCTGTTTGTGTTGTTGTTTGTCTGCAGAAAGTTAGCAACTGTTAGCGACTGTTAGCTGCCCAGCAGGCTCAGACAGACCCGGCTTGCTTCACCTCTCACCACATCATTAACAATCAGCAGCACTTGTACTGTTTTTATCTCTACTGTAATCTCACTTCTACTAGAATCTGATTGACAGCTGCTCCCGCTCTGTCTCCAGAGCAGCGTTGCCGTGGTGACCGGTCTGTGTTTTGCCGGATGGAGGTGTTGAGTCGGTACTGTTCCATCGCCGGGTACCGACAGATGTGCTGCAAGTCCTGCAGCGAAGGCAATTTCAGCAACTCCGACAACTTCAGCAGCACGATCTCGCCGAGCGCCAATAGGTGAGACAGCACAAGAGTCACAAACAACTCAAGTTAGTATTTATTTGTAGACAAAAATATCACGAATCACAGATTGTCTTCAGTTGGCTTTAAAATCTGCTACAGCAAGAAAAAGACATTCACGATTGATTTCTGGTCTGTTAAACAGTTTAGTTCTGATCCATTTTATTTTTGTCTTATAGCTCTTGGAGTTTGACCACAGAGGTGGCAACCTCAGCGTCCAGCTCCTCCACCACCATCAGTGACATCATCACTTCAGCTACCAGCTTCACTGTAACTCCACCCCCCGCCAGCAGTGGCAGCACCGACTTCGTTTATGTGGAGTATGACGATTACGATGAGTACTCGTCCTACGAGGACCCTGAGACCCCGGCTGAGACTCCTGTTACCCCAGCCACCACCACTACCACTACCACCACTACTACTACTACCACTACTACTACCACTACTACTACAAGGCGTACAAGAAAAACTGCTCCGCCATATTTGTTCAGGAGGAAAACTACCACTCCCACAATGCCCGCTGCTACAGTTCCCATGGTAACTACTGATGGTCAAAGGTCAACACTGGCGCCAGTCAGCACATCTCCCGTCCCAGAGTTCCCCAGCACACTGTGGGTCGATGACATCATCACTGTGACATCATCACCAAAGAGAACATCAGGAGGGAGGAGCCTCAAAACTCGAATTAATCTGACGGAAACTGAACCGACACCATCTCCGCCGCCATTCATCCCATCCTCGAAGAAGGAGAACAACTCTGTGGACGAGGTCTCGTACCGGATCGTGGGATTGGACAGTGACATCACGAGGGGCCAGCAGAGCTACTTTGTGCCCCGGATGCCTCCGTTCCGTGAGCGAACACAAAACAAACGCATCCAGGAGCTTTTGAACGAGAAGCGGCGGCAGGATCTCCTGAGGCGGCCGAGCAGGAGCCGAGTCGTCAGGACTGAGCGGAAACACACCGGATTATAAAACATTCATACGTCTGCAGTTTTATTTTCACTTTTGATGCCGCATGTGCAGCTCGCTCACTTCCTGCTAACGCTAATGAACTCTACATGAGAAACAGACTGCAGAGTTCACCTTCATGTTTCCTGACGTGTTGGTCAGAGTTCATACTTACATGTTCTTAAATCGATGTAAAGTATCATGTGAACCATGTCAGACCAGAACGTGGACAGTTTGCTTCAGCTTCCTGCAGAAATCCAGATCCAGATCCTGGTCTGTTCAGCTTCAGCTGGTTTTTCACTCGTTGGTCTCATTCATGATGTTTGTAAAAGATAATCTCAAATAAAGCAAAGTCTCATCCAGCTGCTGATGTTGTTACGACTTCTGAACACCTTCTAACTTTTAGAGAGTAACAAGATCACTTCTTTACGCTGCACACATGATCACATGTATCGAAGCCTGATACAAGGCCGGCTCTAGCCATTTTGGTGCCCCCCCCTCCCCACCTCCCCCCACAACCACATCCCACCCAAATTACCAAACCAGCGCTCGTCACCACCCGCTCATTCTACAGTAAAAATATGGACTATAAACATCAGACACCACAATGGATTCAAGACAAAATTATATATTTTTATTTTTATAGATTAAAATGACTTCACTAACAAACAAATCACATATCAAAGAATGAATAAAGTGTTAAATATTACCAACTACCTGTTAGTAACATCTAAGACTCTGGTACTTGGTTATTGATAGAGTAAGCTTGACGGATTACTCCTTCCATGATGTCATGTTTCTAGAATGTTCTGGGCTGTTTTCATGGGTTTTCAGTATTTCACTGCAGTTTTTCCAGTCATTAAATCCATCACTGATTAGTTTGTAGTTGTTTTTTTGTGAGAACAGCTTGGAATATACCACCCAGCTTTTCTCTTGATTTTCTCTCCATTCACTAATTTTCTGTGAAGCGGTGGTGATGGGAACGTCTGCCATCCTGTTATTTTGTAAATGTAGAGTCTTATTTTACCTGATATGGCCTCTGCTGATTAACTCCGCCCTCATCATATCAGACAGGATCTACAGCTGCTGCCTTGATGGGACTCACATACTTCAGGATCTGTTCCAGTTGATGGTGTCTGCAGGCTGTAGAGTGGTAGAAGTGTATATTGTGTCTGTTGTTCCTTCATCTTCAGGCAAATCTAAACATACATGCGAATATAGTTACTAATAGGCAATAAACTCATCGGTTGACTAGAACTACATGAGTGAAAAAAGTTCAAGAATCCAGGTTTACATTATTTTTGATGGGAATGCTCTAGCTTTAATGTGTCCTGTAGAAAACTTGAATAAATATAGATGGTTGCAGTCTAATATTGATTAGTATTTAAATTAGCTATGTTCCCTTTCTTAATATGTTGTGTTAGGACGATAGTGCAAGTATGTAAGAAACCATTTAATTATAGATAACATTGGTATTTGACTTGAAATTTTAAATGGACTCACAGTTCAGTGTAGTTCTGGCTCATTTGATTTTTTTTTTTTTGGGGGGGGGAGTCCAGTAGGTGGCGATATTACCTTAAAAAGGAATGAAAATGAAAGAAATGAAATGTGTGTGTGAACTGCAGTTCCCATGACTCTCTGTCCCTTTGAACATACATGACATTCCCTAACATCCATCTGTGGAAAAAATGAATAAAACATTCCAGATGTACAGGATGAGTTACATATTTAATAACTGATTGTGACTATTTGATAGAATTATAGTAAAGTGTGTCTGGATTTGTCCATATTGACATTAGTTATGTAACAATGAACAGAACTCACCTGCTGCAGGTAGCTGGAGTGTTTGATATGATGTTAGATGTTGTTTGACCTGCAGATGTATTCAAACATACAGAGCATCCAGACTGTTGCACCACTGCACTCAGTCCTTTGTGTCATTCTACTGCATATAAAGTAGTAGTAGTATGTAAAAATAATGTTTATTTAATTTGACTAAGACCGACATTTAATTAGTAACAATGTGTGATTGTAACGACCAATAACAACAACCACAATAATAATGACAATATAGCAGTATATCAGTTACACAGAGACCAGATATAACTGTCTGAACGTACCTGCTGCAGAGGTGCAGATGGGAGATCAGATGTTCCTTCTCCGGCAGCTGGAGGCTTCTGCAGATGTTTCCTGAGAGTATCTGGACAGTTATAGAGTAGATATTAGATTATTACAAGCAAACACATGTAGCTGCAGAGTAGGAAAATAACTGCTGCACCATCTGTGTGGAAGTTCAAACTTAGTTAGAGCCTAAAATATTAGTAAGTTGTGATTTATGCATCAATAAATATAAATCATAACACGTCACAGAACTCACTGATGGTGAAACAGCAGTTTTTCTGTCACACAGCATCGTTTTTTCATTAACTGTTGCCATTTTACAACACAGTAATCCAGTATGGACCTAATTTATTGATATATTTCAATATTGATCCAGTTTACTACAATGTGTTATGATTTCAAGTGGCTCATGCCAGTTTACACATAGCTGATGCAACTCAGTGCAGAAATCTGTGTTTTTATGGATAAACTGATACTGGCCAGCTAAATTTCAGCAGTTATCCAGACAGCTAACGTTAGCTACTGGCTACTGCCATTCAGATTCATATCTTTCAATCTGTAACGTTATCTGACTCCAGCAGCTATCGTTGCATCATTATCTAGCATTAGCTTTATTGCTACTTATCTAGCTAGCTGCTAACATCTAACATTACACACAAAACGGCATTTTGATGCCTCCTCCTCTTTTCTCAGTTTTCGTCCTTGTACATCTGAAGGTTTGAACCTTTTCATAATGAAATAAAATGTGAATATCTGTCTCTTGACGTCTCGTCACAGACTTTGTGATGCATCCTCATCCCTGTTTTTCAGTACAGGTGCAGAGCAGGTGAAACATTGTGAGGAACAGGGGGTGCAAAGTCTATTTCTATCTTTCTTTAAGTATTTGTTCGTATTTTACCTCAAGACAGAAAATGAGGAGGGACGACCGCCGGCAAATTTTTATTTATTTTGTTATTTCTTCCTTTGAGGGCGAACACCTATATGGCCTTTGCCTGTAGCCACCCTGCCCTGATATATCTGATTCCTCCGTTGTTGTACAAAAACTATTAAAAACACGTCAGTGAGTCTCACCGCTGCACTGGGCGACATGTTCCTTCATCATGAAGAGTTTGGTCACGTTAGTTTGTTTAGAAACGGCTCCAAAGACTAATAACAGCATCACGTTTTCAGTCTCCAGAGAGCAGTTCTGTGTAAGGCAGACTTTTCAGCTTGTGTGAAGTGAGTGTTAGAACATGAAGTGCTCTGTAGCTGATGGTGGACCACTACGATTATATAGATTCCACTTTTCTCTTCAGGTCTGTGTTCTGCTGTCGACAGCTGGACACGATAGAGAATCACAGTTTTGAGCCTAAAGCGACATCAGAGCTGACGACCGAGACCAAGATAACATTAATAAGATAACATAAACAATATCACAACCACCTTTTCAGCTTCAGTACAAAGTCCTGAGGTTGTGATGCGTAGACATCAATCTCTGTGTTCCTGCACATGCTCAGTAGCATCTGCCTTACACAGAACTACCCGTTATTAATGTTATTCACAAATGATCCAATAAATATTATGATGCACAATGCAAGGTGTGTAAAAATAATAAAGTAAAAAAGTCCAATAAATATGAGATAAAAGGACCCTGTGCTTACATCACATATTACAGCAAGGGAAAGGTCATGGTCCAAGTAAATGAAGCCAACCTGGAGTCCTCTGAAGAGGTTTTCCCCCTGTTGGGAGCTGAGGTGGATGAAGATGATGAGAGCCCAGTAGAGAACCCCACCACCTGCCAGCTCCACCGACCAGCTGGAGAAGAGTTTGGCCCTGCTGGAGCTGGACTTTACTGAATTCAAAGAGTTGACCCAGGCCAGGCTGTCTGACCCCCCCCCCCGAAACAACACAGCAGCAGCTTAAAGAGGGACAGCCAGGCCTCGGCATCTGACCTCAGAGGAGGTCTAGAGGCATTCAAACAGGAAAACAGTGTGCTCTGTGCTCAGTTAGCTGAGGTGAAGAAAGATGCTGAGAAGAGAGAAAAGAGGTTCACCAGGCAAGTCCAACACCTGACAGACCGACTCTCATCAGTCCCCACAATGACAAGTATGAGACCATGAATGAGCAGAATACCTCTACCGTCAGAGATAGAAAGCAGAGACAGATCCTAACAAAATAAAAGCTCAGTGACCACAAACTGGCAATTCGAAAAAGGACGACACAAAAGTCGACCAATAGAAAACGGAGTATGTGGTCACTGTTGGACTGTTATGTGGAGCGGAGCAGGTGGATCCAGATGCAGGAGACTGCAGGCAGAGCAGAGCTGAACAATTACGTCTTTATTCTGGTTCAAGTACAGGCAAAGTAGAACTAAACTGAACTGAACAAAGCAGAACAAATGATCCAACAAAACCAGGACTTCAGTACAAACTAAACTGATGAGGGTATGAGGAGCAGGTGGAACAGGAGAACAGGAAAAGACCTGATTGGCTGCTGATGAGGCTGATACACAGCAGGTGTGTAGATGAGCAAAGGAGGGCAACACACAGCAAACAGAAAACCAAAAACACAGAAAACACAATAAGTAGGTTCAAGAAAGCCTGAAATGCCAGCAGACCAAACACAAACAAAAAAAACCAAGATAACTCTGCTACGGAGCTCAGCAAGATAATCTGACAGACGTTACAATAACTCAAAGTCCAAAACACAGATCTGCTCCATTATCCAAAAACTGACACATGATGTCACTAAACCTGCTGCTCAGTGAAACCAGCAACCAACCAACACAATCTGGTCATTTAACAAACATCCTCACACTAAACCAGCTGAAGGTGTTTCAGCTTCACTTCTGTAGAGCCGGTACATGGACCGGTGAGGCTGACACAGAGATGCATTTCTTCCTACAATGTAAAACATTCAGTGAAATGAGGAACATTTACTTCAACAAGTTCAACTCTGTAGTTTCAGATTTCAAAGAGCTCACAGACCTCTCAACATTAAAACTCCTGGGAGAAGGAGACGGGTGCATGTGGTGCAGACTGTGCTGCAGCACCTCCTGGTGGACAGTAGAGGACCTGCATGATCACAACTGTAAACCCTCTGAGACCCGTGGAGCCATATACGAGGTTGTAACAGGCTCAGTTTTAAAGCTAGACTGAAGATACTTGTATCATATGAACTAGAAGACCTAACGCATCCTTTGTTGTCTTAATGTCGTATTTTGGAGGGATTTTTGACCATTTTTTATCAAATCTCGAGTTGTTAAAAATGGTTAAATTTTGTACCAAATCTGTGTAACAAATGGTATCAACCCAAAAACTTCTGCAGCAACTTATGAGACATAACTGAGCATGTGAATGTCCATCATAATGTCCTAAGCCGAACCAGGCAGCCGAACCAAAACACAGTTTATTACAGATTTATGACTAAAAAGACACACAGTGCTGAGCTGCAGCTCTAATTAATCTTCAGGTTCCGGCTTTCAGATGATGTATCATCACTTCTATGTGTCAGATACTGAAGACCTGCTTTCTCCTCATAAACTTCCCTCATCTCCCCTGAAGAAGACAAACATGGGTCTACGGTGGGGCTGTAAGATCCACTTCAGCTCAAAACTGTAGCATCTACTGATCTGAATGAGAGGCGTTTAGGGAGTGTGAGTAAATTGTAGTGTCTACTGATAGTCTGCGTGTGAGGCGTTCAGGGGACGCGCACTGTGCTCTTATTGTGAAACTGGCCTGTTCTGAACAGGCACTGCACTACTGGTAGAAACAGGTTGTGCAGGCATCACAGTTACTGAATTTACAGCTTAAGACTTGAATCATCTCATTGTGAGTATTGTGATTAATAATTTAATGATCCCTTTTGTCTCATTTTAAAGACACAAACTCACTCTGCTGCACATACATGGATTTAAAATAGCTGAAACTATAGCGTGGGCCTGTCTAACATAATGAAACATAGATTAATATACTGACCTTTATAAATACTGTAACAAAACATTTAAAAGAACGATGCTAAGATTTTTATTTATTTATTTTTATTTTATTTAATCAGTCTCGTTGAGATTAAGATCTCTTTTCCAAGAGAGACCTGAGAGCAAGAAACATTCATAGGACAAGAACACAATCAGCAGACAGAGACAACACAACTACACAATAAACAGGAAATTAATGATAACAGTCACAAGAATCATAAAAACATCAGATAATAAAGCTTTAAAATCTCCGAGAGGCATGTAAGACTCCAGTTTGAGGCCAGTTTGCAGATAAGTGAAACCAGTTCTGCCAACATCAGAGCGAACGTGACGGATTTCTGAGGTTCAGTTACTGGTTACAGGATATAAATGAGATTTAAATGAGAGGAGATGTGAGGTAGTTTGGAAGCTTTATAAATGAATGGTGAGTATGAACTCATTAGTGATGAAGTGTTGATGGGGCAGCTTGACAATACAGAACATCTCCATAGTGAAGGACAGACATGAAGGTCGATGGACAGTGTAAAAGAAAACTGAATAACAGGTTATCATTTGATGTATTTCTTCAATATATCATACATGTTTCAGACAGTGTTTAAGTTCAGTTTAGTGTTAGTTTGTGTGTGCTGTCTGTTCTAAACTTAGTTCTTTGCTGTGTAAGATGAGGCAGTTGTGTGTTTAACAGTTAAGTTTATTCTGTTATACCTTTACCTGAGCCAGTGATAAGATAAACTGTAGTTATTTAGATGTTTATGTGTAAAACTGATCAGCTTTAGAGGATAGTTTGTCCTTAATTTAATATAGTAGTAATGTTATTTTGTGATGTTACTTGGTGCTTATGTACTGTCATATATGGTCGTGAAGAAAGTCTGTTCCTAGGTTAGCTGAACTTTTGACTTATGTTTCTATCTGAGGGTTGCTGACCTGTAAGGTTAGTAAACAGATGTCTTAAATTATGTACGAGTAGTATTTAAGGGACTGGTTAACCTTTCAGACAAAGAAAAGATAGCTAGGTGGTATCTTTGTCTCCAGAACTATGATGCTTTATACTTCTGATTGTATTATTTGATTACACTATTTCATAACCTGACAATGCTCTCTTGTGTGTTTATTGAGTGATCAGCAATTTCCCATTACAACAGCAGCGTCACGGTGGGAAGACGACAAACTGCCTCGAAATCTACACAAGAGGCCGAGTTTGGTTTTTAAGTTCTGAGTCAAATGTTGAACAACAGTCTGAAGCATCTGTATGACTCAACATTTAAAACCAGTCTGAGTGATAACTGGGCTGTGTGGGGGGGGGGGGGGGGGGGTCTGAGTTCACTCTGTAAGGCTTCATCTAAGCAGACTGTAGTTTATGAAGCAGCATGTTAAGATCAATAGTATCAGATGCTTCTGAGATCAATGAAGAGCTGATTGATAACCTGGATGAAAACCAGACAGTAGTAAGTTTAGTGGATCAATAAAGGTGTGTAGTTGTAACCTAACCCTAAGAAAGGAAGTTTAAATATTGGACAGTAGTCGTTGAGATCAGAGACATTAATCGCTTTCCCACAAAGATAAAAAGGTTTGATTAAAAACATGAGCTGCATGTGGACAGATTAAGGTGCACTTAGATGGTGAAGATATGGGTGAAGATAATCTGCACCAGTATTTTTGTATAATTTTAACCTAAACAGAGCTTTGTGAACATCTGCACTGCTAACCAAACTTGAAGACAATGTGCAGTCAGAGGAAGCTGAGGCGTTGGGACTCCCTCTGCTGGACAGGTATGGTTACTGTCTACAGTTGAACCTGCAGACATATTAAATAAAAGACCAGAGGAGAGGAAATGGTGATTAAAAGCTTCACCTCTGGATGATCTATTGGAAATACGACCAGGTACTTGTTTGATTCGTGGTTTGGAGATGTGACCGTGATGAATTCTTACGAGATGCTAAAGTGTTGTAAAATTTGATTTAACCTTCCTAATCATACTGGTGCAGGTGTTTCTCTGCTGCCTAGAGGTTAACCAGTCCTCAGGGAGCCTCTGGATCCAGCCCTGGACCAGACTTTGTCTCTGCTGTGGATGGTGGTGGACAAATATATATAAGAATAGAACAATGAATATAACAGTCAGCATATCCAAACATGTGGATTTGAGGTCCACTCCTCTGCCTGTGGTCAACAAAAGAAAGAAAGGGGGGCAGCTGCCGTCATTTAGGCTTATCTGCTGTGCCAATCCTTGAAGCAGTTTCTTTTAGGAGTGCAGCAAAGAGGGACCTGGCACCTTGTGCAGTACACAGGTGTCTTCACCCTCTTCATGCCAGCATCCTGGCACCTCCTGCAGTACCTCCTGGACTGGGTACCATCGCCTCCATAGTACGCAGGCATGCAGGAGGTCGATGTTGGAGGTGGAGGTGGAGCCGAGGATTTGGCAAACTCCAGCATCTCTGCAGCTAATTTCTCCCTGAAGCGCTTCTGGGTGAGCGGTCTTTTCATGATGGGATCCTTCTTCTTTTTGTAGAGTTCCTTGTGGAGAAGGAAGCTGTTGACTACAGCGATGTCCATAAAATGATAAAAGAAGGTCTTATACCATTTCATAGTTTTGTGGTGCACACTGTAATATCCGATCAAAGCATCGGAAAGATCCACGCCACCCATGCTGTGATTGTAGTCCAGAACAGGATCGGGAATGGTCACATTCTTGGTTTGCCAAACACCAGCCTCTTTCACCCTCCTCTTCACAGTCTGTCCGCTGTACGCTTCATGCACAGTAGAGCAAATGGCCACTTCACGTGTGTCCATCCATTTGACAAACAGAAGTTTGTTCTGTCGTATCCACCGTATATCTCCCCTCTCTGCATTTTTTGGTAAATCGTTCTGTTTGGTCTTTGGAAAGTCAGTCAGGTTTGTTCTGATTGTGCCACATGCGCCAGTGTTTTGTCTGGACAGTTCCTCAAAGAGAGCAGGGCTGGAATAGAAACTGTTGACAAAAAGTGTGTAGCCTCGACCGAGGAGAGGGAACGCCATCAGGTCCATTACTGACGTGTAGCTCAAACCCTGGCCTGGGACATGCGCACTCTTCCCCTCATAGACAAAGAAATTCCATGTGTAAGCTGTTGAGGAGTCTGCAAGAACAAATAGTTTGTATCCCCACTTTGTGGGCTTTTCCTTCATGTACTGCTTCATACTTATGCGAGCCTTAGACGCCACCATCCTTTCATCTATGGCAATGTTCTGGTAAGGCTGGAAGTGTGCTTTGCAGGCATTCACTATGTCCGTGTACAGGGGCTTGATCTTGAACAGTCTGTCGTACTCTGCAGTGTTCTTCTTGCGGTCGTTGGCTTCGTCTTCTGCTGGGTTGCTCAAGTGCAGCGACCATAAGATGGATTCAAAGCGATCCCGTGTCATCCTGTCACCGGGGAATCGGAAGTTGTACGGCCATTCCTTCCTCCAATAATCCCCTCTGTCGTGCACTTTTACAAGCCCCGAGAAGAGGACAACAGACAGGAAAATGTAGAAATCGCTCACTGTCAGGGGCTTCCAAACAAACTTCAGTCCCGCCTGAAGTCTCTTGGCAGCATTTGCGTTGGTGTTTGCGATGATGGTGCGGACAACAGAGGTGCTAAAAAACAGCTGGAAAAGTGAGAGGGGGGACCATGAGGCGGCGGCGTCCAGCGTGGGACCCGGGTCCCTGGCGGGCGTGAACTTGAGAGGGTCTGGTCTCTTATCTCTCTCCTCTCTGTTATGCCACCTATCTTCTTCCTCACGTCGAAGGCGCTTCAGCGGACTTGCTGACTTTGTTGATGGTCCTGGTGTGTAGTCTTCATCATCCTCATCATCCTCAACTTCACTTTGGAAACAAGACAGAGGAGAAAAAAAGTCAGGAAACACAAATGTATTCATTGACTGGCCTTTAGTTTAGAAATTGTGACTCAAAACATAAAAGTAAGAATATCTGGACTACAGTGATTTATAGTGAGAGGTGAAAATATTATTACAGCACGTTGTTGTCAGTGACTTGCATTGTGAACGGCCTAAATGTAGCCTACAAACCTTTCTGGTCATACAGTTAACACGTATATATATAAAGTGTAATATGAAGGTTACACACTCTGGCTGACGGACGGCTGCAGACCTGCATCCAGAGCTGCCTCGCTGTGACGGAGGGGGGGGGGCAGTGACTGACGCTGATGGTCCTGGTGTATGAACTTCATCATCATCATCATCATCGTCATCATCATCATCATCATCATCACTTTGGAAACAAGACAGAGGAGAGAAAAGTCAAAACGTTTTCATTGACTTTAGTTTAGATATTGTGACTCAAAACATAAAAGTAACAATATCTGGACTATAGTGATTTATAGTGAGAGGTAATAGTGACCAAAATTATTATCATTATTATTATTAAATATTAAAATTCTTCTTATTAAAAAATATTATCACAGCATGTTATTTTCAACCTGAATGTAAACTCTGGTTACGCAGTGATGGCGCCATCTTAGCATTGCTTGCTAACGGCGTAGAGCAGATCATTCAGGGAAATTACACACATACAGTGAATTTCCACAGTATTAAATGTTAGACATGCAATAGTTAAGTAATTGATAACAATATAAAGACTACATACTCTTCCATCCATGCATCGGGGTAATCCGCACCGTCGTCCAGGTCAGAGTGAATCAGGTCCTCGTCGTCTGACTCTGAGTCTATGAGAAATGTGGCGGTTCGCATTTTGACGTTAGTATTTCCAGTATTTCTGGCACAGTGAAAAATGTTCTTGTGACATGGTTTCTATCAAAGAATGAACAATGTTTTTGAAGTATAAAGTTAGAAAGTTGTTATCGTGCTCTCTGTTTTACGTCGGTTTTAGCATTTTCAATCATTTTGACAGTAATCATACATTGTAAATGCACAGTGCTAACTAAGCTAGCAGCTAGCGCTATGGTTAGCTCCACCCTCTCATCCAAATATGGTCACTTCTGGTTCCAAAAATCAAACATGGCGACGGTTAAATCACTAAACTCAAGGCTTCAAAACAGCAGTTCACAGACCAACGGGTGACGTCATGGTTACTACGTCCATGTTGTTTTACAGTCTGTCCTCACGCTGTGCACATGAATAGAAGACGGCTGGAATGACTCACAATCACCCAGAGACACTGGAGCAGCTGTTACTAGTGATTTAACGCAACCAGAAACAAAAACAGCAAAGTTAAGACACAGTTTGTAGTTGTAGATGTGCCAAAGGGAAGTTTGTTTTTAATGTTTTATGATGGTTTATTCAGTGAGTTTTGGCCGGACAGCGATACGAGTTTTACTGCTGGTATATCAGTGTTGATGCGCTCAGACACAAAACGCTTTTTGCTTCACGCTCAGTCAGTTGTTTGGTGTTTAACATGATGTGTTTAGTTTGGGTAGAAATGGTTAAGCTAGCCGACTAGCAGAGCTTCCTCTGGTCTGAACGGTACGTCACGTGACTATGTTCTCATGTTCAGATAAACTGTGATGTGTTTGCTTACACCGGGACGGCGGAGCTCTCGTGACTAACAGGTTAAAGAGAAAGCTGCAATATAAGCTGCGTCTCAAGTATATTCTCCTTTCATGAAAAATAATAACACAACAACAAAACCTCCTGAAACTCAAACAGGAAACTCTTCACAAAGCAAAGAGAGACACAACAATAAACTTCTTATCATAAGCACAAAAAAATCACACAGTCATTGAGTCAGTGCATTGACCCTGAACCAACTCAGATCAGCTCCTGAAATATGATGGTGTTTGCAGATATATATATATATATATATATATATATATATATATATATATATATTTATATTTGTCTCCAGAGAACTGACAGTGAGACTGATTTTTGATCAAATAAATAATGATAATGATCATGAATGCTATAAAGCTGAGTACTTTATATTTGGTCCAATGCAGACGTAGTTATTCAGTAGGAATAAGGTGTGTTGGCATTAAGCAGAGGATTATATGATCAGACAGCAAAATGAGTCATTAAGCTACTGAGTCTCAGACTGAGTCTCTACAGGTGAATATCAGGTGAGGGTTTGGTTAGTATAAGGGGGGGCGGGGGGGGGTTGGTTCCTCTGTAATAGATATTTTCCACCTGTTATAAAGTATAAAGGCAGCGATTATATTAGGATCTTATTTCTTTTAAATAATGTGTTGATTCATTAAAAGCAGTCTAATAAAACGCATGTTACCTTCCAGGATGACCGTCATATAATGATACCCTTCTTCATGCTTCTCTATCTGGTCCTTCCATACTGGTTCAAACTGGGATTCACTGCAGTTTCCAGCTGTGTGTGTTGGTGGAGGCGCTTCACTGCACCGCTGGACAGTAATGTGGCTCTAAAACGACAGATCATAACATTCAAACATTAAAGACAGTTTATACTCTGCCAGAATGCGGACATTGCTGTACATTAGCTGTAAGATAGCTAAGTTAGCAAGACATGTTACCTTTCGCTGCACGTCTTCATCGCCTTCATCCGTCGCCATTTTTCATGTTTAAACTCGCGCCTGCGGACATCGGGAACTGCAGCATCTACCGCGCATGCGCACATCTGGAACGGGAGTAACGAGTACTAGCCAATCAGAGGCGGAGTAGGGCGGGACTTTGCGTCCTTCAGCAGCAGCAGCAGGAAGGAAAGATGGCGGCCGCAGCAGTGAGGAGTATCGGCTCCAGTCTGGGGAAAAACCTCCGAGAGATCCGCGTTCACCTCTGCCAGACCTCCGCAGCCAGCAAGGGGGCCAGGTGAGCCGGGAGGCGGTCTCGGGAGGCGGGAAGAGCCTCCGCTTAATTTATTTATTGAGAAGTTATTCAGACTGAAGCTAACAGCTAGCTGCTGCTAACAGATAGCTTTAGCTGCTACATTAGCTTCATCAGTTCACATCTGAGATTATTACTGAAGAAAGACTTTAAAGGACAAAGTCACAGTTCATTAAGTCTGATTAAACCAGCAGTCAGGAGTCCATAGTAACAGTGAAAGAGGTTTTCCTCGCTGTGATCATTCCTCCTCTTCATACTGGATATTAAAACATCCTTCAAATGTGCTTTCATGTAAAATCCACAGTGTGTCACACAGTCATCTAAAAGTCTGAGTTAGTCATATCAAGTGGATATCTGACACATTTACAGTCTTTTTAGCATCAAATTCCCTCTTGCGGTGGAAGTATAGTAACAAAAAGAGGAACTTTGGCACTAAAAAGACTGTAATGTTGAAATATATCTACTTTATTTTACAGCTCCTTTAATTTTATACCAGTTTCTTGGAAATGAATGAATGAATAACTGTGATTAATACAGTTAATCAGTGTTTACACAGGGTCAGCTGCAAACAAACATTGTATGATATGATATTAATGATATTGGCTTCGTCAGGATCCGTCCTGCTGGTTTCTTTCAGACTGAAGCAGCTTCCTGTCAGTCAGGAGAGACGACAGCTGATCCAGTTGTTATGAGTCTAAAACCACAGGAGCCCATAAACCCTGCAGCTGTCAGTGAAAGATGAACATGATTTATGTGAGACGTGTGATTTATGATGATGATGATGATGATGATGATGATGATGATGATGCAGCTGCTGACTGTCTGTCCGTCACAGAGACTTTGTGGAGCAGCACTACGTGGCTCTGAAGCAGTCCAACCCCGACTTCCCGATCCTGATCCGAGAGTGTTCTGGAGTCCAGGCCCGACTGTGGGCGCGATACGGTGAGTCCGACCGCACGGCATCATGGGAGAGCCGGCTGACAGGAAGTGAGACACAACTACAAACCCACATATGAACTGACGCTAAAACTGCTGATCAATAATCTGATCATAATGATGCTTTCACTGTCACATCTGATCAATAATCTGATCATAATGATGCTTTCACTGTCACATCAGATCAATAATCTGATCATTATGATGCTTTCACTGTCACATCAGATCAATAATCTGATCATTATGATGCTTTCACTGTCACATCAAATCAATAATCTGATCAATAATCTGATCATAATGATGCTTTCACTGTCACATCTGATCAATAATCTGATCAATAATCTGATCATTATGATGCTTTCACTGTCACATCAAATCAATAATCTGATCATAATGATGCTTCTGTGTTTTGTGTTCAGACTTCGGGAAGGAGAGCAGCGTCTCTGTGGAGAACATGTCAGCTGATCAGGTGGCCAAAAGTCTGCAGACGCTGGTTCAGTCCAAACCGTAACACCCCCCCCCCACCGCTGAATGGTTCAGTCCAGCATCGACTCACCTGTCTGTAAATGTGTTGATATGAATAAACATGAATATTATTAATGTCCTTCTGTTTCTGCTGCTTTATGTTATTTAAATGATTCCAAACAAACTTATTAGAAACACAAATATAACAGAGTCTGGTGACTGTAGTTTATTATTATTGATGACTGTGACAGTTTATTGATTATTGATCAAACACCAGCTGGTCCTGAGGAACCGTCTGCAGCCACTCGTCTGACCTGCAGGTGGCAGCAGAAGATACATCACATTAAATACATTCACTTCTCTGTCAGATTATATTTAGTTATAACATGATTCATCACAGTTATTTAACACGTTTTTACAACAAGTTCAACTAATTATTATTATCAACTTATTTCCACAGTGATCCTGACTTTAAATAAATAATAATACACTTTTATTACACTTTTCCACAGTTACAAAGTGATTCACAAATATAAGTAAAACATTTGAAATGCATTAAAGAAGTCGTGATCACACACACATTCATACATTCTGTATATATGTAGATGGGAAGGTGAGGTAGAAAGAGCTTCAGCTAGAAGTAATCCAGGAGAAATGATCTGGAAGTTTAGTGATCTTCAGTCGGTGGAGACGGTTAGTCAGAGTTTATATCAGTATTTAACTCGGCTGCGTGAGAAAGAGTTAGCTAGAGGAAGTATAGCTGAAGACTAGATCACTAAAGAAAGAGCTCAGTAGCATCATGGAGGAATATATCTATAGAAATAATCTAAGCTGCAACATTAATGCAACTAGGATGCAGCTACTCATCCTAGTTGGGATGAGTAGTAGTAGTAGGATGCAGCCAATGCAAAGCTGGAGGCTCCGGTATCCATTAATGAACTGTATACTGCTCTGATGAGCTTACAGAGTGGAAGAGCTCCAGGTATAGACGGTCTTCCTGTTGACTTCTATAAATCCTTCTGGTCCGTGTTGGGCGAAGACCTGTTGGAGGTTGTCACAAGCAGCCTGGAGAGGGGACGGCTGCCTCTGAGCTGCAGGAGGGCGGTCATCACTTTGCTGCCCAAGAAGGGAGACCTGCAGGAGCTGAAGAACTGGAGACCTGTTTCTCTGCTCTGCACGGACTACAAGATACTGTCCAAGGTCCTGGCCAGCAGACTCAGAGAGGTGATGGCTTCTGTCATCCACACTGATCAGACATACTGCGTGCCCGGCAGGCTGATAAGTGACAATGTCACTTTAATTCGGGATGTTTTGGAGGTCTCCAGCTCATTGGCTGTAGACACTGGTCTGATTTCAATAGACCAGGAAAAGGCTTTTGACCGGGTTGAACACCAGTATCTTTGGCAAACTTTAGCTGCTTTCGGGTTCAACCCTGGTTTCATAGCCAAGATCCAGGTTCTGTATAGTGACATTGCGAGTGTTGTGAAAATCAACGGAGGTCTGAGTGCTCCTTTCAGTGTCCAGAGGGGGGTCAGGCAGGGCTGCTCTCTGTCCGGCATGCTCTACTCTCTGGCCATCGAGCCTCTGCTCCACAAACTGAGGAATGATCTGACTGGTGTTTGTTTTCCTGACTGTGATGCCTCTTTTAAACTGTCGGCGTACGCTGATGATGTCATTGTCCTGGTCAACACACAGAGAGATATTGATGTGTTAGTGAACACTGTTAATCTGTTTGGTTGCATATCCTCTGCTAAAGTAAACTGGGGGAAGAGTGAGGCTGTCATGGTGGGGGATCGGCTGGTGGATCAACTCAGGTTACCTGGAGGTCTAGTCTGGAAAAAAGGAGGGCTAAAATACCTGGGAGTTTTTCTGGGCAATGAAATGTTCTTACAGAAAACCTGGGACAATGTCTTAGAAAAGGTCAAAGGTCGGCTCATGAAATGGAAATGGCCTCTACCTAAAATGTCCTACAGAGGTCGTGTTCTTGTGATTAACAATCTGGTCTCTTCTGCTCTGTGGCACCGGTTGGCCTGCGTTGATCCTCCAGCTTCTCTTTTATCACAGATCCAAAGGGTTTTGGTTGATTTTTTTTTGGGACAGGTTGCACTGAGTACCTCAGAGCGTGCTGTTTCTTCCTAAGGAGGAGGGTGGACAAGGTCTGGTCCATCTGGCCAGCAGGGGCGCTGCCTTCCGCCTTCAGTTCATTCAGAGACTGCTCACTGGGCCCACAGACCTGGTGTGGAGGACTTTATCCTGCTGCATCCTGCAGCGGTTTGGTGGTCTGGGACTGGGTTTGTCTCTGTTTCTAATGGACTCCAAGAGGTTGGACGCTTCGTCCCTGCCAGCCTTTTATAGAAGCGTCTTCTCAGTGTGGACTTTGCTGAGGAAGCATAGGCAGGAGCAGGATGACTCTCTGTACTGGCTCCTACAGGAACCTGTACTGTTTGGAGGACTTTTGGATTGTCCCAGCTGGGGTGGACCTACTCTATCCAGACTCCTTCACACTGCAGGAGTTTCTACTCTGGGGCAGGCGGTGGAGCTGGCGGGACCTCGGTTGGATGATCCTGTTGGACTAGCTGCTCGGATGGGAGTGAGATCTACGCGAGTCATAAACCAGTTACTGAAACATTGGAAACAGAAGCTGACAGGACATCAATGCCTTCTGTTAACTGACTTTTGTGATGGCGCGCTGCTGCCAAACTGTACGGACCCCTATCCCACCATTGGACTGTTTCTGGATTTCAAAAACTGTTCTGGTCCTTTACTTGAGCCTGTCGACCCTGTGGGAGCTTCTTTGGAGGACGCCTCAGGAAAGACTCTGTATAAGTTGATGGTTAAAACCTTGAACCAGAACAAACTGAATGGACGCAGTGACACCCCGTGGAGGACTTATCTGGACTTAGACCCTGACGTCAAACCAGCATGGAGGTCTTTGTATAAACCTCCATGAAACATGCGGACCTGCAGTGGAGGATCCTACATGGCATTGTAGCAGTGAACTCTTTTATCTCTGTTATTAATGCTGCTGTGGAGGAGAAATGCCCCTTCTGCAGCCAAAGAGAGACGGTGTTTCACTGTTTCTCAGAGTGCTCTCGTCTGACGGCTCTGTTTGTGTTGTTGGAAACCATTTTTAGCAGATATGGAGAAATTTTTATGAAGCAGGTTTTTATTTGTGGTTTTAAATACACTCGCCAACAGAAGAACAAGTGTCAGATATTGAACTTTGTTTTGGGACAGGCAAAGATGGCGGTGTATGTGAGCCGCAGGAGGAAGGTGGAGGAAGAGCTGAATGTTGATGTGGTTCCTGTTTTTGTCAGAATGGTGAAGTCCAGACTGCTGGTAGAGTTTAGTTTTTACAGAGCTGCTCATGACCTGGAGACTTTCCAGCTGATTTGGGGTTATGGGGGGGTGCTCTGCTCTGTAATAGATGGACAGTTGATACCTGATATGTGATTATATTATGTATGTGTTAATGTAGTGTTTTATGTTTTTTTACAGTGTACATAGTGGATAATAAATGTTGAGTTTAAAAATAAAAAAAATCTCTATTTCTCTCTCTCTATGTCTCTCTCTGTCTCTCTCTCTATGTCTCTCTATGTCTCTCTCTCTCTCTCTCTCTATGTCTCTCTCTATGTCTCTCTCTCTCTCTCTCTCTATGTCTCTCTATGTCTCTCTCTATGTCTCTCTCTCTCTATGTCTCTCTCTCTCTCTCTCTATGTCTCTCTATGTCTCTCTCTCTCTATGTCTCTCTATGTCTCTCTCTCTCTCTCTCTCTATGTCTCTCTCTCTCTCTATGTCTCTCTATGTCTCTCTCTCTCTATGTCTCTCTATGTCTCTCTCTCTCTCGCTCTCTCTCTCTGTCTCTCTCTCTCTCGCTCTCTCTCTCTGTCTCTCTCTCTCACTCTATGTCTCTCTATGTCTCTCTATGTCTCTCTGTGTCTCTCTATGTCTCTCTCTATGTCTCTCTCTCTCTCTCTCTCTATGTCTCTCTCTCTCTATGTCTCTCTATGTCTCTCTCTCTCTATGTCTCTCTCTGTCTCTCTCTCTATGTCTCTCTATGTCTCTCTCTCTCTCTCTCTCTATGTCTCTCTCTATGTCTCTCTCTCTCTCTCTCTCTATGTCTCTCTATGTCTCTCTCTCTATGTGTCTCTCTATGTCTCTCTCTCTCTCTCTCTCTCTCTCTCTGTTATTTCCTGTTGAAGTTTAGTTTCTCTTTCTGTGCTCGTCGTGTCGCAGCTTCTTTTCTTCTTCTAAAGGTATTTATTGTGACTTTATTGTGTTTATATTGTGACAGTTTTCACTGTTTGACTCTTGAATGACTCTTTGTTCATCTTGTTAGTTTAGTTCCAGTAGAAACAGCAGAAATCTGTAGTTCAGAACTCTACTAACAGTCAACACAAATCAACATGCTGGAGGTTTTCCTCCATTTTAGGTTCACTGTTCAAAGTAGTGATGGGCGGACCGATTCTTTTCACAGTATCGGTTCCTTCCAGTTGATACATGTAAATATATCGAACCTTTGGAGTTTTGATACTTTTTGCAAAATGTGCCGTCAGTTTCTCTGTGACACTCAGTTATAGTACAGACACATTCGACAACTGCAGTCAAGTCAGCCGCCACTCCGGAAATTACAGTCAAACTAGCCGCCACGTACTTTCCTACTGCGCGTACGCTTCCGTTATTACGGTAATGAGGCTTTTCTGCTGGGAGGACACGAGTGATCCGTCAACTAAACATGATTTGCATTTACTTTACATTCGACCAATAATATTACAGTTTGATTGAAACAGTGAATTGAAAAAATGCACTATTTATTTCACTTGTTCACCAAGGAGGTTATGACTCGGGAGAATTCACTGTGGAATTAGAATCTACAGAGTCTTGACTTCACTTATACAGATTAACAATTTCTCATATTCAGCATATTATGAAAAGGAAACTGTCTGTTTCCAATCAATGATTCCACTTCTCTACATCCTACAGGACCCCAGCTAGCTGCACAACAACTTCCAGAACATTTCACTGGTGAATTTCACAATAAAAGCTCATTGAAAACATTATACACATATTTTGGTGTATAATTTAATAATTCAAAAAATTCTGGCACATTCAGGCACAGTTATTTTCTGCTTCAAACACTGGAAAGGAAAATACCACATTTAAAACATGTTCTGCAAAAGGTGCTATAAAATCTACATATTATGCATATGCATTATATGCATAATATAATGTACCTGATGCCTTCAGTATTTGAAGAGCCAGCTTTTTCATCTCATGTGTCATTTCCTTTTTTTCAATCATTTTTTGAATATATTTTGTTGTATATTTTCAATGGTCCTTTATCGTGAAATTCACCAGTGAAATGTTCTGGAAGTTGTTGTGCAGCTAGCTGGGGTCCTGTAGGATGTAGAGAAGTGGAATCATTGATTGGAAACAGGAAGTTTCCTTTTTTTTTTTTAATTTTGAATATATTTTTGTGTATAAAAATCTCTCTCTCTCTCTATGTCTCTCTATGTCTCTCTCTCTATGTCTCTCTCTCTCTCTCTATGTCTCTCTATGTCTCTCTCTCTCTCTCTATGTCTCTCTCTCTATGTCTCTCTATGTCTCTCTATGTCTCTCTCTATGTCTCTCTATGTCTCTCTCTCTATGTCTCTCTCTCTATGTCTCTCTCTCTATGTCTCTCTATGTCTCTCTCTCTCTCTATGTCTCTCTATGTCTCTCTATGTCTCTCTCTCTCTCTATGTCTCTCTCTCTCTCTCTCTCTCTCTATGTCTCTCTATGTCTCTCTATGTCTCTCTCCCTATGTCTCTCTCTCTCTCTCTCTCTATGTCTCTCTCTGTCTCTCTCTCTATGTCTCTCTCTATGTCTCTCTCTCTCTCTCTCTCTCTATGTCTCTCTATGTCTCTCTCGCTCTCTCTCTGTTATTTCCTGTTGAAGTTTACTTCCTCGTTCTGTGCTCGTCGTGTCGCAGCTTCTTTTCTTCTTCTAAAGGTATTTATTGTGACTTTATTGTGTTTATATTGTGACAGTTTTCACTGTTTGACTCTTGAATGACTCTTTGTTCATCTTGTTAGTTTAGTTCCAGTAGAAACAGCAGAAATCTGTAGTTCAGAACTCTACTAACAGTCAACACAAATCAACATGCTGGAGGTTTTCCTCCATTTTAGGTTCACTGTTCAAAGTAGTGATGGGCGGACCGATTCTTTTCACAGTATCGGTTCCTTCCAGTTGATACATGTAAATATATCAAACCTTTGGAGTTTTGATACTTTTTGCAAAATGTGCCGTCAGTTTCTCTGTGACACTCAGTTATAGTACAGACACATTCGACAACTGCAGTCAAGTCAGCCGCCACTCCGGAAATTACAGTCCAACTAGCCGCCACGTACTTTCCTACTGGTCCTTTATTGTTTAATTCCACAGTGAAATGTTCTGGAAGTTGTTGTGTTGTTGCTGTTTCAATCAAACTGTAATATTATCGGTCGACTGTACAGGAAATGACAGCGATGTTAAACCACATTTAGTCGACGGACCATCCTTGTCTTCCAAGTAGAAAAACTCATTACCGTAATAACGGAAGTGTGCGCGCAGTAGGAAATTACGTGGCGGCTGACTTGACTGCAGTCATTCGACAGCTCGTGCTGCCTGCCCCACAAAATTTCTCTTCAGTGCATTACCAGTCATCATGTATAAGTTTACATTAATAAAGATAAAATATTAATTTCAATGCATTGATTCAGCATCCCACTTGTATGTAGGTAGGCTATATAAGCTCAATACGATGTGACAGAAATGTGATGTGTCACTGACCAACGATCAGTCGGTGTTTTTGAGGGGCGGGTAGCAGAGAGAGCAGCAGGTGGTTCAGTCTCGTTCAGTGAGTAGCTGCCAGGCTGTCTGGACTCGAGTCACTCACTGACGTCCCCGTTGGAGACGGTGATTCCCGCTCATTCATTGATGTTCATTCATGTTTAGAGCGACTGCACCACCGTAGCAGGCAGGCAGTGTGAGCAGGACCCTACGATAACAGTGATGGGTGTGGGCGGTATGAGTGGGAAAAGTCCGGGATTCATGAGCACTCGCTACGTTTGACACTAAAAAGATTCGTTTGTTCATTTTTGCTCATCACTAGTTCAAAGTGTCCAATAACAGCTGACAGTACTGAGTCAGTGTTCACAGATCAATAACTTACATCATTTGTCCAACAACCTGCTCTGTCTGTATTAGTGACAGCTTCAAGTTCAAATAACTTGATTTATTTACAAGAAGAAGAAACACAGAGAACATGTGGGTCACATGCTGAGTAAAAATAGAGTTACAGTCCATAAAAAGTACAAACATAGAAGTAAAAACAGGTAAAAATATCTTAATCTACAACATACAGAGAGTGTGTGGCAGTGGTGGAGGAAGGGGTTAAATCTGGCCGGAGCTTTCAGACTCTGTGTGACGCTGATAGATGTGTAATGTAGCTCCTTTCCTCTGACTTTAATGAACAGCTGTGGCTGTCACACAGCAGCAGCATCCATACCTGTGTCTCCAGACTGGGAGACAGCGGTAACTTCATCAACTATTTAAATCTTCTGATGAGACGTTGAGATCTCACGATAGAATTATTAACTTAAATGCTTTTCTGTACAGAAAACAGGTGACCTGTTACACACAGATTCAGAGTTTATACAGTGAAATCATTGGGAGCAAAGCGGCCGTGCTCAGGATGAGTCCAGATGTGACACCAGTAGAGATTTATGTTGCTTTGTTGAATACTGGTGGAAGTGTTTCCCCTGGATCGACTGGTTTGGTCTGGGGGGGTGAAGAACATTTCTCTGTTCTCTGTTTCTGTGTTCAGTGTCTTCAGGTTAGGCTAACCCATGGTTGCTAACTGTGGAGCTAACCCCCTTCCTGTTTCCAGCAGTTGGGGAAATAACAGACGTGACTTTTCTTGGTCTTGACAAGCTGCAGCATTTATTAACTGACACACTGTAGTCTGTTCTGTACATTTACTGACACACTGACAACTTCCTGCTCACTCTGATGAAGCTTCACTCAGTCGCTGCACAAACATTACGCACTGCCCTGTTGCCCTGCGTGTATTTCACAGCATCAGAGACAATAATGCAGGTCTTAATGAATGTTACCCCTGTGCCATACATTGTTCCACGTCTGCACTATTTTAACACTAATTCCAACAGTCAACCTTTCACTGTCTGTTGTTACTCTGAAAAATTACCTGCATATAACATGTAATATGTGCATCAATAATAATAAATGAGACTCAAATAAATACACAGCTGACACTGAGTGTTAAAGGCTCAATGTATGATGCTGCTGCTTTTCATAAATGAATGAAATAGATTATTAATAATATGCTGTTTAGTTGTGTTTAATGTTGAGCAGTAAAAGTAAACCATGTTTTAATAGATGTTCTGCAGTGAATTTATTGTTCATCAAACAGTAAAATGTGCTGCAGTTATATTAGGAACACTGTCACTAGCTAGCAAGTCAACAACAGCTCACCAACCTGACAGATACACATTTTATCAGCTTTCAACACGTCACTAACTGCACTTAAACACAGTCATGTGATTATGTTCTGACAGTTTGACATCAAATGAACTCAAACGGTTTCAAACAGTCTTGAGTTTGTTTGTGTAAAACATTTTATTCATTGTCAGAGAAGTTTAGTGTCAGTATGAAGGGTCGCCCCATTCAGTCACCTTTAAACTGGTGCATGTTTTAATAACCAGTATCATGCTGGTAGTGAGGGAGACTTTGTTTCACAGGTGGTATGGTTAGTGATTAACAGCTAATAAAAGTCATTAAATAATATTCTCTGGAATCTTTCTAAACTATATCACAGACAAACTGTTGAAAACATCTTTTCATTGATGATATTCAGTATTTTAACCAAGCTAAGAGCTGCAGCAATAGAAACTAAAGTTTATGTTGCTGCCAAATCTTCATTCAGTATCTTTATACTATATCAATATAAAATCAATGTCACATTATATAAACTACAAAGTGAATCACTGTCATCAAAACACAGTAAACTCTGTTTGTGGAATAATGACGGAGTTTAAACTACAATATGATGCCTCATCACAGGAAGATCTTTGTTCTGCTGTACAGAACTGCATTTAGTGTTGAGTCAGACAGATTGTTCTCTCTTATTCTGCCTGTTTTAATCTTTACTGTACATGATGATGATGATGAAGATGATGATGATGCTCCATTAATTCAACCATAAATCATGGAAACGTCTGTACTTTGATCCTTATAATCTAACACTGATTGACAGACAACATTCCCACAAGATCAAATAGAATATAACACAGCTGTAGCAACTATAACAGAACCATAAATAAAGATGAATGTAAATAAAAATATGATGCATTGATGCTCTGAAATACAAACATTCATGTGATCTTGTGGCTCCTTCTAATCTCCTCGGGGATAAAAGAGAGAGAACACGTTTAGTGTCTGACAAACTTCACAAGTTTTGTCTCCACTGATATTTGTGAAAATTGTTGCATCAGTATCTTTATGTATATTCACTAAGTCATCAGTTGAAATACATGTCAGGCCTCTGAGTGTGATATGCTGCTTAACTGTTATTAATCAATAAAGTGTCATTCAGTACAATCTCTAATTAAAACAGCAAGAAGTACAAATGACTCCATAGAAAACCAGAGTCCTCAGACTGATGATGAAGGACTGATGAAGGAGAATCAGCAGCAGTTTCTCTCTCTGTGTTTCCTCTGCAGGTGAAGCTACAAAGACTCTGTGACTGGATGTGGATCTGAATTCACCTGGTGAGTATTTTTATTTCTTCTGCCACACAGCTGACTCCACCAGCAGCTCATCTCCATTAAATGTGCTCTATAGTGGTAAATGAAAAGCCAACAGAGAACTGGAACCTTCTGAAAGTAAAACATTAAACATTAAACCTCAGTGGAAATGAAGAATAATGTCTTACTTTGCTGCCATCTGGTGGTTGAATCAAGAATGACGCCGTTGTAACTGCAGTGCTGGTGTGATGTGCAGCTTGTTGTAATGAATGAGCTTGTTCTTGTGTTTGTGTAAAGGTGTTTCTCTGCTATGGATCAGTGTGAGGACAGAGAGGAGGGAGTCCCTCCCTCTAAAAGCTCTCTGTGTGGGGAACATGACAGCCAGACCAAAGCTCAGAGGTGAGATGAGGATCTCTAACTGTCCATCACTGTTCTCCACTCACATCACTCCACCATCATTATTCACACTCAAAGCTCTGTGTGTGTTGTGTTGAAGAACAAAGAAGCAGCACAGACCAGACTCTGCTGGACCTGGACCTGGACCTAGACCTGGACCTGGACCTGGACCCAGCTGTGTGTCCATGAAGAGTGACTGGTCCATGGGGACACCTGTACATTTTAAATCTGGACAACCTGCTGATGGAAGGTCAGAATGTAAAGCTGCAAAAACTGAACAGACTTTTCATTTCTATCCAACATGCACATTTTATATTTTATTTTTTTTAACAGTGATTTTTTTTATCCTCCATCATGAGGTTGGAAAAAGTTATTATGGTCGGTGATTTTAATAATTATGTGGATGATGCCACTTGCAGCTTTGCTGCTGATTTTCTTAACGTCGCTGAGTCTTGTAATTTTATTCAACATGTGTCTGAGCCCACACACATTAGTGGGGATACTCTGGACCTTGTTTTTACACATGGTTCATCTATTAACTCCATTTGTTCTGAGGTGCAGCCTGTTATTGACCATAGTTGTGTTTTGTTTAACCTGTCTTTTAATCTAGATTCTCTGCCTAGTGAAAGTTTAAAATGCTTTTGTATCTTAAATCATCTCACAGCTGAAAAGTTTTCTGCAGCTTTTAACCAAAGATTGTCTAGTCCAGTCTTTTAACATTCATTGCTCCACCATCTTGGACAAAGTGGCTCCTTGTAAATTGCGATCTGTTCCCTCCATAAATTCATCTCGCTGGTTAAATAACACCATTCGTTGTTTCCGGCGTAGATGTTGGAGGGCAGAGCAACTGTGGAAATCCACTAAGCTCAGTGCTCACCGTCTTCACTTCAAAGACCTGTTAACCGAGCTAAACAACTTGATTAAAGATGCGAGGGCTTCTTATTGCTCCAACCTCATCTCCACCAGTAAACACACATCGTCACTCCGGCACCTCCGGATGTACCTGTTTGGTCAAATAAGAACTGCAGCAATTTTCTTTCCTTCTTTGTTGGTAAGATTAGAGATGTCAGAGCTAGCATCATCCCCTCATTTATTCCCCTCTCCACTTGTGTTTTTTGACCATCAATTTTTGACTGTTTTTCTCCAATTTCCAGGCAAAACCTCACTGTTCTGGTGGGTAGTATGAGATCCTCCTCCTCTACCATTGACATTTTACCCACTTCCCTGCTCAAAAATGCACTTGAGTGTATTGGTCTATACTTGGTTGCTATTATAAACAGCTCCCTGCAATCTGGTTGTGTCCCAGCTTACTTCAAACATGCAGTTGTGCAGCCCCTCCTGAAAAAACCAACCTTGACCCATACAGTCTCCATAACTACAGGCCTATATCCAAGCTGCCTTTTATTTCTAAAATTTTAGAGAAGGTTGTCGCCAAACAGCTCACTGCTGTTTGACTGCACACAACATTTTTGATAAATTCCAATCAGGTTTCCGTCAGAAGCATTCCACCAAAACTGCTCTTCTCAGAGTTTCCAAGGACATAATGATGTCTTCTGATGTGGGTGAGTGCTCCATTTTAGTGCTGCTGGATCATAGCGCAGCTTTTGACACTGTGGATCACAGAATAATGATAGAAAGGCTTAGAGAGGGTGTGGTTGTCTCAGGGAGTGACCTGGACTGGTTCTCCTCCTCCCTCTCAGATAGGAGATTTTCTGTGTCTCTTGGTCCTTAGATGTCCCAAACTGCTGCTCTTTCCTGTGGTGTGCCTCATGGTTCCATTTTGGGTCCTATTCTCTTTGCTTTATATATGCTCCCCCAAGGTCAAGTTACCAGCAAATTTAGTGATATTTCCATTCCATGATCACTGTTACGCTGAAGATATTCAGCTCTATGTCTTTTTTAAGCCCAATATCCCCAACAAACTGTCTGTGCTGCACAACTGTCTGACTGCCATAAAGGACTGGATGTCAAACAGCTTCTCACAGCTTAATACTGACAAGACAGAGGTTCTCATCATTGCTTCTCACAGTATAGCTCCCAGGGTTGCTCAGTTAACTAAGTCCAGCAGGATGACTCACATCACACCTATTTTAAGTTTTAGGATTCATTTTAAGGTTCTTGTTATCACGTATAAAGCCCTGCATGGACAGGCACCTGAGTGCATCAGTGATCTAATCAATCCCCATATTGACAATAGGTCACTTAGGTCTCTCGCTCTCGGCTGAAAACTAAAGGTGATCGTGTCTTTGCAAATGTGGCTCCAACACTATGTCTTCCTTTACATATACAGTCTGCATTTTCCATAGATGCTTTTAAAAGATGCTTCTTTTTTAATGACTTTTGTGTCATCTTGAGCTGTGTGTGATGTGAAGTGATCATTTGTTCATTCTTTCTTCTTGAGGTACCCTGCTGCCTGTGTTTTGTTTTTATGTTAACTTTAACTTGTGTCATATGTTCTTATTGTTTGTTTGTTTTTATGTACTTAATTTTAACTTTTATTCCTGTGAAGCACTTTGTGAATTTTATTATTATTATTATTATTATTATTATTATTATTATTATTATTATTATTATTATCATCATCATTATTATTATTGTTAGTAGTAGTAGTAGTATCATTACTATTATAATTTATCAGAGCTGTTGTTGTTTCAGGATCCAGCAGCACAGACTAGACTCTGCTGGACCTGGACCTGGACCCGGACCCAGCTGTCTGTCCATGAAGAGTGACAGGTCCATGGGGAAACCTGTACATTTTAAACCTGGACAACCTGCTGATGGAAGGTCAGAATGTAAAGCTGCAAAGACTGAACAGACATTACATTTCATCAGGTTATGCTAGGAAAGAACTGGTTTGTACGACGTGTTGTCCGACCACGTCAGTGAAAAGCCGGCCGTCATAGAGAGGGAGGAGACGGGATAATCATTTAAATATGGAGATAACAGATCACATGTTCAGACAGTCTCTCCTGGAAGACATTCATGGTGTTGCACTCGCTTGTTCATATGAAAAGTGACATGATATGATTTATTTATACATTACAGACATAAAAAACATGTTAAAGTGAAAACACTTATTTCCAACATGGACTCAAGATGTTAAAAGACAAAACACAAGACAAACAACATAAAACTGAATCACCACAAATTAAATAAAATAATAAACGCCCACATCAAAACACAAAGTACAACAAAGACAATTTGATGGCTGAAGTAAAAATGGAATTGCAGATTTCATTATAAACCTGTGACCATGTTCCATAAATAAGTCCTGACCTGACTTCTATAAGCTCCTCTCATTTTTAACAGCTGGATGTGTAACAGGAGGCTGTTCCACAACACGGCAGCAGCTTAAAAAAAGGAACTTCTGGCTACATTATTCACTGGAGGGACTTTATATGAACACACACTGGCCCTGGTGTTATAGCCATGCTGAGTATGTTCCATTGTTATCTGTGAAGTATTGAGGAGCAAACCCATTGATAATGTTGAACATATGATGCAGCTTCTGTTGTTCTACTCTGAGCTGTACTGGCAGCAGTCCTACACTTCTGAATTCATCACCAACATGAGTTAAACAGGATACATTTAATAAATACTGAATAATATTATTTTGCATCACCTGCAGTTTGTTCCTAAATTTAGATGTCAAACCACTGAACCAATCAGAACAGGCAGAATCAAACTGACTCTGTACCAATGAGGACATGAGAAGTTTCTCAACAGAAAAGTCAAAAGAGTCTTAGTCTGTAAAACAGGAACTGAAGTTTGCTGCCACTCTTAGATAATATTTTATCAACAACTGATTCACAGGACAGTGACTGGTCCAATATTATTCCTAAATATGAGACAAAATATTATAAAATTTCAGTTCCATTACAAAAGATTTTCAGTGTATTTGTTCTTGACGTCTTTGTTCCAAACAGGATTGACTGGGTTTTACCCAAATGTATTGAAAGCTTGTTATCTATGAGCCACTCTCTCACACTTTCTGATTCATTACTAAGAGTTGTGAATTTCACTGACATCATTCCCAGATAGCAGTAATGCAGAATCATCAGCATACAGCAGCAGCTTGCATGTCACAGCAGCTGTCGTATCATTTATATACATAAGAAGTAAAAGAGGTCCTAAAATAGAACTGTGCAGCACCACACATGTAATATCCTGAGGTTCTGATAGAACCACTTCAATATCACAGACTTGAGTTCTTCCTGTAATGTAAGAAATAAACCATTTTACAGCAGTATGTCCAAACACCATGCACTGTAACTTTGACAACAGTACAGAATGATTCACTGTGTCAAAAGCTTTCTGCAAGTCAGCATAATTTCCTCCATCAAGGTTTTGTCTAATAAAATCAAACAAATGAATAAGACAGGTGTCAGTAGAGTCTGCTGCTGTAAAGCCAGACTGAAGCTCATACAACATATTGTATCTGACTAAATACTCCTCAACCTGCTCAAACACAAGACGTCTAAAAACCTCAGACATGACACCTGCCTACTTTCTCACTTTCTCACCTAAATGTCATTTTCATACTGGGAGCTGCCCAGTTCAACCAGTCTGATACAGGCAGACACTGAGCAGCTCCACTGGAGAAGCTGGAGGTTGTAGCTGCCTTGCTCTAGGGCACTTCAGCAGTGTACAGTGAGGGAGGGAGAGCTGTATGGAGGGTTGATCAGAGCTGTTGGGACTAAACCAAACTGACTGATGAAGCAAAACACTGAGCTGAAAGCTACAAACAGACTGAGCTGTTGATTCTCAGTGGGATCAGCAGGACTAGTAAAGCTTTACCACTACAGGGAGTCATCTGATTCTCTGTTCACATCCAAATATCACTTGATGGACCTTTAGCTTGTGATTGTCTCTGTGTGGGCAGACATAATGTGAGCTCATTCTTTATGATTCCTCTACAGAGTAGACCAGGAGAGCTCAGAGGTTCCCAGTGGTCAGTCTGCCCAGCAGCATCAAACACACCTGGACTCCATATTTATGGTCTGTACATGTACAACAACTACTTTTACATCTATTGTGTTCACAATCATCTCCATGCTGCACTTTGTAGACCAGTGGATTGTCACTCTGTCCAACATGGATCTAATGTTTGCTTCATGATGTTAGTTTGATTGTGTCATTCATATTGTATTCTGTTCCAGCTGCTGGAGGAGAACATCATCACTTTTGTGAAGAACGAGCTGAAGAAGATGCAGAAGGTTCTGAGTCCAGATTACCCAGAATGCTTAGAGAGTCAGAGGGAGGATGAGGAGGTGTTGGACGGTGAGGAGGAAGAGCAGAGGAGGAGCAGCAGAGCGGCATTTCTGAAGATCACACTGCACTTCCTGAGGAGAATGAAGCAGGAGGAGCTGGCTGACCGTCTGCAGAGCAGTAAGAGGATTTCTATAAAGATTTGACACGATGGATAAATGAGGAATTTACTGATGTCTCAACAGATGGATGAAAATATGTTTTATTCACTCATTCTTTGAGGGAATTAAATGTTTAAATATTTGCTTCATACTTCATTCATTGATCCTATTTCCTGTGTGTTCATTCAGGGACTCCTGCTGGCAGGTGTCGACGTAAACTTAAATCTAACCTGAAGAAGAGGTTCCAGTGTGTGTTTGAGGGGATTGCTAAAGCAGGAAACTCAACCCTTCTGAATCAGATCTACACAGAGCTCTACATCACAGAGGGAGGGACTGCAGAGGTCAATGATGAACATGAGGTCAGACAGATTGAAATAGCATCCAGGAAACCAGACAGACCAGAAACAACAATCAGACAAGAAGACATCTTTAAAGCCTCACCTGGAAGAGATGAACCAATCAGAACAGTGATGACAAAGGGAGTGGCTGGCATTGGGAAAACAGTCTTAACACAGAAGTTCACTCTGGACTGGGCTGAAGACAAAGCCAACCAGGACATACAGTTCACATTTCCGATCACGTTCAGAGAGCTAAATGTGCTGAAAGAGAAAAAGTACAGTTTGGTGGAACTTGTTCATCACTTCTTTACTGAAACCAAAGAAGCAGGAATCTGCAGGTTTGAAGAGTTCCAGGTTGTGTTCATCTTTGATGGTCTGGATGAGTGTCGACTTCCTCTGGACTTCCACAACAATAAGATCCTGACTGACGTTACAAAGTCCACCTCAGTGGATGTGCTGCTGACAAACCTCATCAGGGGGAAACTGCTTCCCTCTGCTCGCCTTTGGATAACCACACGACCTGCAGCAGCCAATCAGATCCCTCCTGAGTGTGTCAGCATGGTGACAGAGGTCAGAGGGTTCACTGACCCACAGAAGGAGGAATACTTCAAGAAAAGATTCAGAGATGAGAAGCAGGCCAGCACCATCATCTCCCACATCAAAACATCACGAAGTCTCCACATCATGTGCCACATCCCAGTCTTCTGCTGGATCACTGCTACAGTTCTGGAGGATCTGTTGAAAAGCAGAGAGGGAGGAGAGCTGCCCAAGACCCTGACTGAGATGTACATCCATTTCCTGGTGGTTCAGTCCAAACTGAAGAATGTCAAGTATGATGAAGGAGCTGAGACAGATCCACACTGGAGTCCAGAGAGCAGGAAGATGATTGAGTCTCTGGGAAAACTGGCTTTTGAGCAGCTGCAGAAAGGCAACCTGATCTTCTATGAATCAGACCTGAGAGAGTGTGGCATCGATATCAGAGCAGCCTCAGTGTACTCAGGAGTGTTCACACAGGTCTTTAAAGAGGAAAGAGGGCTGTACCAGGACAAGGTGTTCTGCTTCGTCCATCTGAGTGTTCAGGAGTTTCTGGCTGCTCTTCATGTCCATCTGACATTCATCAACTCTGGAGTCAATCTGCTGGCAGAAGAACAAACAACATCCTGGTGGCCTCAAGTCTTTAAAGAAAAACAAAAATACACCAAGCCACATTTCTACCAGAGCGCTGTGGATGAGGCCTTAAAGAGTCCAAATGGACACCTGGACTTGTTCCTCCGCTTCCTCCTGGGTCTTTCACTGCAGACCAATCAGACTCTCCTCAGTGGTCTGCTGACACAGACAGGAAGTAGCTCACTGACCAGTCAGGAAACAGTCAAGTACATCAAGAAGAAGATCAGTGAGGATCTGTCTGCAGAGAGAAGTATCAATCTGTTCCACTGTCTGAATGAACTTAATGATCATTCTTTGGTGGAGGATATCCAACAGTACCTGAGATCAGGAAGTCTCTCCACAGATAAACTGTCTCCTGCTCAGTGGTCAGCTCTGGTCTTCATCTTACTGTCATCAGAAAAAGATCTGGACGTGTTTGACCTGAAGAAATACTCTGCTTCAGAGGAGGCTCTTCTGAGGCTGCTGCCAGTGGTCAAAGCCTCCAACAAAGCTGTGTAAGTGCACAGATAGTTATTTATTGATTGATTTATTGAAAAGATATAAAGAAGATATTATAAAGAAATATATTCAAGATGGGAGAAAAATACGTTTTTAAGTATGTTTCCACATTTGTTCTCCAGACTAAGTGGTTGTAACCTGTCAGAGAGAAGCTGTGCAGCTCTGTCCTCAGTTCTCAGCTCCCAGTCCTCCAGTCTGAAAGAGCTAGACATGAGTAACAACAACCTGCAGAGTTCAGGAGTGAAGCTGCTGTCTGCTGGACTGGAGAGTCCACACTGTGCACTGGAAACTCTCAGGTCAGGATTCATCAACCTGCTTAACTGATCACTATTTAAACTGTGATGTACATGAATTGATAAACACCTGGACATTTTCTCTACTATCTTTTTCAGACCAGTTGTGTGTTTAGACCATGTGAATAACTTTCTACTAATATATTTTCATTTGTTTTGTTCTGTCTCCGCTGTTGGAACCTGAAATACCAGAGAGGAGTTTTAGATTCAAAAACTGAATGAAGAACTGTGTAACTGGCCCAAAGTAACACACATGCAGACAGTTATTCAGTTAACAGTGTTTTTGTAACAGTTATATTTTCTTTTAATTTCAGAGCAGTATCTGTGCTGTGATGATAGTGATTTTTCATCACCATGGTGATATCGCAATGCACCCCAGATGTTATGTGGTTAACCACAATTTAATTCTTCTTTTGTTTCAAACAACCTTAAAACTCTGGATGATTACTGAAACTGTGTGAAGTATAGTCAGTGACAGAGTGAAGGAGTCAGAAATGTTTGCTTGTTTTTACATTTATTTCCACAACCTTCAGGCCTTATATGCCACATTAGTTAGGATTCCTGTTCTGTATTCAACTGTGAGCATCTGAGACGGAGTCATTTACCTCTGTGACGTGTTGGAGGTTTGATGTTCTTACAAACTGTAGTCAGAGTCTGTCACCTGCAGCTCTTCATCTTATCAGCTCACTGTCTGCTTCTTCTTTTACTATTCTTTTATTTAGACCTATTTTTAGCAGTGAAGAGGTAGCAGTCGCTCACATCATGTTGACTAAGGTTACAGGAAGCTGAAAGTGCCTCACAATACACAATTACTGTGGTTGGCCATTTGAATTTGGAAGTTGTGACTGGAAATATTAAGTTTAACTTTAAAGATTACAGAAACACATTGATGATGAAAGTAATAAACACACTACCTTCCGGTCCTGCAGTGATCTCAGATCATGTGACATATATGTTGTTTTCTGTGTGTTCAGTCTGTCAGGATGTCTGATCACAGAGGAAGGCTGTGCTTCACTGGCCTCAGCTCTGAGCTCCAACCCCTCCAATCTGAGAAAGCTGGATTTGAGCTACAATCATCCAGGAGACTCAGGAGAGAAGCTGCTCTCTGCTGGACTGGAGAATCCACGCTGGAGACTGGATACTCTCAGGTAAAGACAGACAGGTGGACTCTCTCAGGTATGGACCAACTCAGTCTCACAGCAATTCGTGAAATAGTCATGTAATTTAATCTATCTATTTGTGTACATTGACACGATTTTTCCATTTATTTCGTGACAGTCAGCACAACTTTCAAACTAATGTATTTCAGGTGGAAGTAGGTTTTGTTCCTGCAGCAGGTTTTTTTCTGTCAGTTGGGACTCGGTAGCTCAGAGGCTGTATTGTTTGTTTCTCATTTGTTATTCAATTTTAAACTATAACTCAACTTCATCACTCAACATTTAATCACAAGCTTTTATCCTTCTTTTCATTTTTTTTACTCTAATATTACCAGTCTGGTGGGACCGGAGAGGACGCACTGCATATGAGTATTTTCCTCACTGTTGATTTTAATATCTTTAACATTTCTCAACACTAAACAAGAAGGTGTCCTTGATAACTCAACAATATGAAAGGTTATGACCATCCGTTTTAATTATTTCAGCTTTGATTGTGAGAAATCAAGTTTTCTTGTCAGTTTTGGACGATAGTGGAAGCAGTTACGTTAGCCTACCCATGATCCTCAGCGACCGTTACTATGGTGAAGATGCCAGCTAAAGCCATGACATAAATTATATTCAGTATAACATTATACAGTACTGAAGATTGGTGGTTACAATCAGGAACAACATACTGTACTGTACATTGAAATGTAAAGAATGTATTTGAATTTGAAGCTTTGTGATTGGCTGATTTCATGAGGCAATGCAGTTTGGGACTCGTTGTTGACTAAAGCTTTGTCATGTAGCTACACAGTCCTCTAGAGTTTTTATTTCAACGCAGCTGTTATTTGTTTGTACCTATGAACTGATCAGCTGGGAGAGTTTCAGCCCATTAACTGTTGGAAATGTTTAAACAGGACGTCATGAAACAGTTCATCTAGGAAAATAAATGAGATTACTTTTTCTACTTTTTCTACTTTTACTGTTTTTGTGTGACGATTGTTATCACAGCTCTTTGTTGATAAAAAAAAAAAAAAAAGCTTTTTTAAGAAAAGAATGAGATTACTTCCCAGTGGCCCAGAGTAACTCCTCCACCTTTGCATATTGAATTTATTTGTAAGCCTACTTTTCAAGTTATTATTATTATTATTATTATTATTATTTGTGAGCCAATGGGCTATCTATAGGAAGGGGTGAATTTTGTGATGATTAATATATATATATATATATATATATATATATATATATATATATTCTTGATCAAAAAATTCATACAGATAGCAGCTTCAACTCTTCTGGGAAGGCTTTCCACAAGGTTTAGGAGTGTGTTTATGGGAATTTTTGACCATTCTTCCAGAAGCTCATTTGTGAGGTCACACACTGATGTTGGACGAGAAGGCCTGGCTCTCAGTCTCCGCTCTAATTCATCTCAAAGGTGTTCTATCGGGTTGAGGTCAGGACTCTGTGCAGGCCAGTCAAGTTCATCCACACCAAACTCAGTCATGTTGGAACAGGAAGGGGCCATCCCCAAACTGTTCCACAAAGTTGGGAGCATGAAATTGTCCAAAAGCTCTTGGTATGCTGATATCCTCCTCTGATAATAAATATATATATATATATATATATATATATATATATATATATATATATATATATATATATATATATATATATATATATTTATATATTTATATATATATATATATATATATATTATCAGAGAAAGCTGGTCCATAGAGGCAGAGGAGGTTGCCCATCTTCTATTTTTGAGAGGCAATAGGGAGATCAAAATATAAAAAGAATACTTGGTTGAAATAAACCATTACCAAATTTCATTATCATTTATAAAATATTTATTCTCTCTTCGTTGGAAGAAATCCATGATTGAAATTCTGATTAAAATGCTTCAACAGTGACACCTGCAGGGCAGGAGGAGAAAGAGCAGTGTGTGTGAGGTGGTGGTGGGGAGCAGTGGGGGGAGAGTGGGGGGCAGAGGAGGACGGGCTCCTGCTGTCCTCCTCAGGGCGGATCTCTTACATCAATTTAAAGTATTTCATTTTTTTTCATGCTAATCTAACATTGGCCAAGACACGTAAAATGACGCTCCAAGGGAGGAGGTCCTCCCTAACCAATCAACAACCAGAATACAATATTGACATCACTTTGGTCCAATAATAGTTTCCAGATTTCATCTTCAGTTCTCTACAACTGTAACGTACATGAGTGTGACGAACTGATAAGAGAAGAAGAGCAGTAAGATATAGATAAATTGATAGAGTAGCATATTAGAAAATAAATTATAACTTGCAAATTACAAACTATATTTTTAAACACATCAGTAAAACATTACATCTCATTTAGGCCCTTTCAACAACCAAATTACCCTCAGCGGGACTACGGTGACGTGCTGCTGCTCTGAAGTGAACTCCTCCCAACAACAACAGAAAGTTAACAACATCATTTAAATGAAACAATCAGGAGAGTTAGCTTGTTTGTCATTGTTGCTAATGATATCAGACTGGTTAACCAGCAGCCACAAAGTTCTGTTAACTAACAAACAAGATGACCAACAGCCACAAATGGATGTTATGACATGAATACTTCATCTCCATGATAGAAAGAAGAAGACGTCAGATAACGTGAGTCAGATACAGCTTCTCTCTCTCTGTCTCTTTGGTTGCTAATTTCATCTCTGAAGGTTAAATGTCTCTGTGTGGCTGTTGTGTTAATTTATCTCCTTAACCAGAATGCAGCAGAGATCATATAATGTGCTGTAGGTAGTTTGCTTGTTGAAGTTACAGTGAGCTGTCTGGACTCACTCATTCATGTGGAATTGATCCAGTTTTTAATTGAGTGGTTGTTCAGTCACCTGTTGATGTTGTGTGATTAGTGAATGAGTGTGCAGGAGGTCTGGCTGCTTGTTGTGACAGTTTCTTCAGTTGGTTTTTAAGCTGAGTCGTTTATTAAGTAATAAGCTTAAAGTAACTAGAATAACAAGTGTTAACATGTCAGCTTTGTAGACTGTATTTTATATGTGATGCATATAGATCAGAGTGTGTAAGTCATGTATTTGATACATGCATTAATACTTTCTGATGTGAACCTACACTTTTAGATCTGTGAATGTTTTAGTGTTCAGTCTTTCTAGTATTCAGCACTGATCTGTTCCTGTATCACATTATAAGCTTTGTGGTACTTTATATATTTCTGTATACTAAGAAAATACACAGGAAACACGTGTAAATCATGTGATATGTTGTCTGTTTCTGATGAGAACATAAATCTGTTGTCACAATAGAACAATACTATAAATTTGAACTTAACTTTGTTGGTAAAATGACACATTGTGAACCACTGCACGGCTAAAATGAGCTCTTCTTTGTTTAGAAACAATATGTATATGCTAAATGTCTTTAAAGAAGCAGCCTTTTCACCACTCAGGGGTTTTTGTTTTTGAAAGCAAATTGTTTTATTGACATATAAAACTGTCCCCCACCCCTCTGATTTCATCAGCTGGGGAACAATGATATAGTTTGATGTGGTTTGTTGTGAGATTCCATGTTGGTTTTACAAGATGATTGTATTTTTGTTTGTGTTTGGACATTTGTATAATTGTTACTGATGGTGTGATGGATTGTACAGCGTCTACAACTGCGTCAACAAGTAACAATGTTTAATGCTTTCTTTGTGTCTCTGTGTGGTTCTTGAGCAACGATAAAACATTTCCACAACATCCTCCCGCCAGTTAAAAAGAAACAAATTTAGTCTTTGCAAACAGAAATGATGTCTGTGTTAATTTGCATATAGAGCGAGGAAGTGAGATCCGAATAACAAGTGGTCACTCAAGACGGATGTTAATACCAGGTGTAAACAGACGTACTTAGAGCTGTCCACTTGTGATCGGATCACCTGAGACGGATGTTAATACCAGGTGTAAACAGACGTACTTGGAGCTGTCCACTTGTGATCGGATCACCTGAGACGGATGTTAATACCAGGTGTAAACAGACGTACTTGGAGCTGTCCACTTGTGATCAGATCACCTGAGACGGATGTTAATACCAGGTGTAAACAGGGACTAAGATGCAAGGAAAAGAAGCAAGTGAGGGAAACGTGGATGCAATTTAAGAGACTTGAGATGCAATCAAGGAAACAAAGCGAGGAGAGAGGAAACGAGAACATTTGTTTTTAGTGACATGAGACGTCCTTTCCTCTGAAGTGTCACATGAAGCGACGTCCGTTTCTGATGACGGCGGCAGCTGATCACAGCTGATCAGCTGTCAGTCAGTTTTAACAGCTGTAGAAACTTCTGATTAATACTATTACATGTTCACAGTTATCACTGCAGCAGCTGTTTCCTCTCTGCAGCTGTTACCTGTTTAACAAACATAAATAACAACCTGCATTCTGCATTTATACTGTGTCCTGCTCAGAGGCACGGGAACCATTTCTACTCACAGAATGCGTTTATATTATTTATTGATCATTTGCATCTGTATTGTTTGATGTTCTGATAGTGAATTCATTATTTAATAACCCAGAATATGATCAGAGTGTCTTTTGAACACTGGAAAATATGTATTTGGCTAAATGTTTCAGGGAAAATGGAAATGATGTAACTCATATCAAACCCGACGCTCAGGAATTTTCAGCCTCACATGTGACTGAATGTAAATGAGGATAAATGATGTAAAATATAAATGTGTTGAACTGTTATTATGGATCAATTTAAAGTCAGGGAGAGTCTGTCTGTCAGCAGGAAACAGTTTAATGGAGGAAATAACATCATGAAAAGACAAATCTTTCTAATAAGAGACTTGAGATGTATGTGGGTGCTTTTCATTAAGCTAACTCTATGCTTCCTGGCGTCCTCTCTCCTCCGTGACCCGGAAATCGATCTCTCTCCGCCATCATGGAGGATCTTCCGATCCCTTAAATGCACCCGGAGGAGACGAGGAGCGAGGAGAGAGGAGGCTCCTGGAGGAGCTTAGAGCCAGGAAACACAGGTGTATCCTAGTGGAAGTGTTTTAACGGACGGCAACACCCCTTTGATCCAAAGTGTGTATTGATTGGTCAGCTGATCTGACGGGACAGTAAACAGTCGGCTGTTGTTGTAATACAGCAGATCAGGAAACTACCTGTGTAGAAGGAATGAAAGCACAACAGCAGCTGATCATAGCCTATTTATTTATAAAATAAAGATGACTGAATCATGAATCAATCATTAAAACTTTCTACTACTTCTCTTCATGAGGCAAAAGGCTTCTCCTTTCTTCTTCTGTGTTTCAGAGCGTCTCAGCTCCTTCAGGAAAACATGACGTCACACAGCTGCGTCTCCTATAAAACCATCCTGAGCCTGAAAAGCACGTCAGACTTTCACAAACTAAATAAGCAACATTTTATTTCAACATATTCTGCAGGCTGCAGCTGTTTCTATTGTTCCTTTATGTGGGTTCTGTTCTTTCAGTAATTAACAGGTTTAAATTGTCTGTTTGTGTCTCATTCTGTGACAGACAGACGCTGCTATAGATCTATAATCAAATGATTAAACACTGGAGCAGTTATCAGCTGTTTTCCTTCCAGCTATCAATATGTAGAAATGATTAAGTAACAGTGTAAAGTCTTCATTCATTGTACATGAATTTTAAATGCAAACTTTAGAGTTTAAACTGTTACTTAGTCATTTCTATTGCTGACTTATTCATATTTGACATTTAGGGTGAAGTGCGTCATGACAACTTGTCTCCTCAAAATGATGCTGGAGTGAGCGACGACGTCCCGTTTGATAAATTAAATTCCTCCGTCCTCACGTCTCTCTCTCATCCTCGCTGGGAGAAGAGACGCGAGTGAGAGAAACCAGGAGACACGTTAGCGTAATGAAAAGCATCCAAGTATCCCAGAATGCATTTCACACCAACCCGCAGCGATGGCGGAGACTTTGAGTCAGGCTAAAAGCTGTTGTAACTTGAACTGTAGGATTATTAATATGTGACTTTATTAATTTTTAATGTTCTCAGGAGAGAAAGTAACATGTAGATTCCAACATGTGGCCAGTTTATCCCAGTAACTCCAGTCTGTAAACCTGCTGGGATGTGTTGGGAGATGTTTGGACCAGCCGCTCATCTCAGCTGCTAGCAGCCCGACTCCTGAGATGATCGGCCGGTCAACATGTGGTCATCCCGGGGAGAACATGATCCATGAACTGATCTGCAGCTCTTTGCTGATTCACCGCTGGCTCTAATGTCTCCGCAGCATTTAGATATATGATATAATTCCTTCTGGAAGATAAATGTTGGTCTCACACATGAAATCTAACAATTGTAGCTGCAACATTAGTTTGTCTGAATGTAAAGTGAAGCTTCATGTTTTTACTGGACAGAACAGCAGCGCTGCCTCTGGAGCTCCACATGTACACATATCACCACATTTATACACATATACATGGATTCAAATGAACAGATTCATTTCATTTATTTTATTAAGCTACATAACAGTTTAGATTTTTATTACAGCTACATTACAGACTGAATAACATCATTTACTGCATCTCTCTGTCAGTCAGGTTTTTGTTTTGTGAGATAAAAAGTGTTAGTGGAGCTTTGAGTTGAGATTATTTTGTCACAGTACAGTCAGGTAGGTGTGTTGAAGCTGAGCTGCTGCTGTTCCAGCTGCAGAATGATCTACTGCGTCCTCTCGTCCTCACAAGTTTGTACTACTGAGTCCAACTTGCCAAGTCTGAACTAGCAAGTACACAAGTCCCAACTTGGTGTATTTGGTATTGAGAATATATCAAGTACGTCATATATAAGATATATGCACATATTTTTTCCAGCTGGCTGAGGAGACTATTATGCATGCAAGCATAGATTGTACTAAATATGATCAATAAAGACAATATATGAAGGAAGAACTCAGGAAGACTGGACTTCAGGAGCTCAGTGTTAAAACTTTAATGAACCTGCCAAGTGGGTGCAGCAGTAGTTTTCTTTGAGTTTATTAGACAGACAGGATTAATGTGTAGGATTTAATCTCTGGTCCACACCCCGGAGCAGAAGGTGGCGCTAATGCACCTAATACGCTGGTTGACAACCGCCGTTATAAACCAAAAAGAAGAAGTTTTTTTTTTCCAAACAGAGTGATACCTCCTGTCAGCCGAGGGGTTTCCTATCTGTGCAGCCGAACATAGCAGCTCCTCCGCGGACTGTTTCACCCTGACGGTCCCGGTGTTTCCTCCGCAGGCTGCACTTCACTCAGCTGCCCGACAGACCCGCTGCTTCTTCCCGCTTTAACCTGAATAACAAACCGGGGCTCGGTGCTCCGGTTGGATCCACATGGAGAGCCGAGGCTAACGTTAGCTGAGAGGCTAGCGGAGCGTTAGCCGCAGCATGTTAGGAAGCACAGCCAGCTAGCACAGCCAGCTAGCACAGCCAGCTAGCACAGCCAGCTAGCACAGCCAGCTAGCACAGCCAGCTAGCACAGCCAGCTAGCACAGCCAGCTAGCCTCAGAGAAACAGAGAAACAGAGAGAGTAGTTGGCAGTTACACGTTTCTTTTGGCATTAAGTGCATTTAGAGGCTAAATGATTTAGCAGCAAGATGGACGGTGGATAAAGAGGAAGGGTGGAGCAGAGAGAGAGAAAGAAAGGTAAATAAACGTGCTAGCTAGCTAACGTAGCTAATGTTACTGATGCGTCATCATCGTCTCGTCAATGCTAAAGCTAATTAGCATATGTAGTCTAGTTAATGTGGTCAATATTATTATAAAATTCATGTGTTTTGGTGAAAGTTTCAGTGAGTGAGTTCATACTTTGAGCTGATAATTTAAAATGATTGAGACAACACAACGTCTTCTGTCACTATTCAGGCTGCTGTCATTTGTTGGAACTTAAAGATGTGTGTTATTTAATGTTTGTGTTGGTTAAAGGACTATTTGAACCTTTGATGGGTAACTGTTAGTGTATATCAGTAAACTGAGGAGGGTGTTGTGCTCTTGCTTGTTTCTTTTTGAAGGTGTAGAGAGCAGCGTTGGTGCCACAGTAGTAGTAGTGTCGTCTCCCTCCTTAATGATATGTACCTTTGGTTTTATTTCAGCTTCATAACACTACATTGTACTAAGCAGCTGTTGGCTCATTAGTTTGTTATTCACATGCACTAAAATTCAGCAGAATGCAGGAAATCAAGTCTTTGTAAGTAAAGTTTTCCTAGTGGGGACCCCCAGACCCCCCGCTGATAAACTGGTCTGACTGGAGCTATATTTCCCAGCCTGAATGATTTTCCCAGTCCGGCCCTGCTGTATAATGTTATACTGAATATAGTTTATGTCACAGCTTTAGCGTCTTCACCATAGTAACGGTGGCTGAGGATCATGGGTAGGCTAATGTAGCCGCTTCCGCTATCGTCCAAAACTGACAAGAAAACTTGGTCACAACCTTTCATATTGTTGAGTTATCAAGGACGCCTTCATGTTTTATGTTGAGAAATGTTAAAGATATTAAAATCAACAGTGAGGAAAATACTCATACGCAGCGCGTCCTCTCCGGTCCCACCAGACTGCTAATGTTAGAATAAAAACATGAAAACAAGGATCAAATCTCTTGATGAAATGTTGAGTGATGTAGCGGTTATAGTTTAAAAATGAAGAACAAATGAGAAAAAACAATCCAGCCTCTGAGCTCCCGAGTCCCAACTGACAGAAAAAAACCTGCTGCAGGAACGAAACCTGCTTCCACCTGAAATACATTAGTTTGAAAATCCTGCTGACTGTCACCAAAAAAAAGGAAAATTTGTGTCAATGAACACGAAGAGATTAAATTTAGTGAATATTTCACTGATTACTGTGAGACTGAGACAGACAGGTGGACACTCTCAGGTGAGGACAGACAGGTGGACACTCTCAGGTGAGGACAGACAGGTGGACACTCTCAGGTGAGGACAGACAGATGGACACTCTCAGGTACAGACAGACAGGTGGACTCTCTCAGGTGAGGACAGACAGGTGGACGCTCTCAGATACAGACAGACAGGTGGACGCTCTCAGGTGAGGACAGACAGGTGGACACTCTCAGGTGAAGACAGACAGGTGGACACTCTCAGGTGTGGACAGACAGGTGGACACTCTCAGGTGAAGACAGACAGGTGGACACTCTCAGGTGAGGACAGACAGGTGGACACTCTCAGGTGAAGACAGACAGGTGGACACTCTCAGGTGAGGACAGACAGGTGGACTCTCTCAGGTGAGGACAGACAGGTGGACTCTCAGGTGAGGACAGACAGGTGGACTCTCTCAGGTGAGGACAGACAGGTGGACACTCTCAGGTGAGGACAGACAGGTGGACTCTCTCAGGTGAGGACAGACAGGTGGACACTCTCAGGTGAAGACAGACAGGTGGACACTCTCAGGTGAGGACAGACAGGTGGACAGTAAATCAGCTCAAACTCTTGAGACTGCAGCTGATTGTCAGCTGTAACCATCATGCAGGAATGTTCCACCTGTGTGAGAGGAAATAACTTGTCAGTCGTCCAAAGATTGTTGAGGAAAGACAAACAGAAACAGGCGGTTTATCATTTTCATGTTAGTGTGAATCAGTTTAAACAGTCCTGTCATCTGTTCACAATACAAACTGCTGAGTCTGACAAGAAAAAGTCTCATTGTTGACATGATTTGACTTTGAGACGCCTGTTTCTGATTGGCTGAATGTAGCTGCTGTCGATAGTCGTGGTGCGACGTGATGTGATGGACGGTTGTGTTGCCTAGCAACAGCAAAGCAGCTCAGTGTGATGAGGATCAGAGCTGCTTTTTCTAGAGTGATGTCATGTCCATGTTTGCATGCTGAAAGAGAACGTGCTGCTCTGACCCCCCTCCTCCTTTCAGGCTGCAGCCTGCTGGAGTCCGATGGTTGACACCAGGTCTGAGGAAGTGTAAGTGTGTTTTTCATTTCATTCATCAAAACAAAGCTCATTCACATCCTACTGAGGATGAAGATGATGTCATCATCAAACAGATGATCGATCAATAACTGCAGCTGTATTGTGTCTCGTTCTCTCCATCAGATTTCTGTCGACTCACACTGGATCCAAACACAGTAAACAGAAACCTCAAACCGTCTGACAACAACAGGAAGGTGACATATGTGGAGGAGGATCAGTCATATCCTGATCATCCACACAGATTTGATTACTGGGAACAGCTGCTGTGTAGAAATGATCTGACTGGTCGCTGTTACTGGGAGGTCGAGTGGAGAGGAAGAGTTCGTATATCAGTGAGTTACAGAGGAATCAGCAGGAAAGGAAACAGTGTTGACTGTTTGTTTGGAGAGAATGATCAGTCCTGGAGTCTGATCTGCTCTGATGGTGGTCGTTACTATGTCCGTCACAATAACAGATCAACATCCATCTCCTCCTCCTCCCCCTCCTCCTCCTCCTCCTCCTCCTCCTCCTCCTCCTCTGTCTCTAACAGAGTAGCAGTGTATGTGGACTGTCCTGCTGGCACTCTGTCCTTCTACAGAGTCTCCTCTGACACACTGATCCACCTCCACACCTTCAACACCACATTCACTCAGCCTCTGTGTGCTGGGTTTGGGGTCTACTGGTCTAACTGGCCTGGTTCCTCAGTGTCTCTGTGTGGTCTGGAGCAGGAAGAGTCTCCTCCTGTTAGAGAAACTTTCTCACTGCTGACCAGATAGTTCAGTCTGTACAGGATCACACACAGCTGATGGTATTTAGTACCAACATGATCTCTCACTGCTTGTAAATGTAAACATGGTTTCCACATGATGACAGTTTGTTTGTAAAATGAATCAAATGATAAACTGAGTCCAGTTGTTGTTGTTTTCTGTTGTTAGTGTATTAGAAAGGCTTGAACTGTAATGGGATAATGGGAATGGGATCTTCACAATGTTTAGTTGTAGTTCTTCTAGTAGTTTCATAGTAACTGTGTTACCTGATTCCTTCACTTATTTAGAGATCACATGACAAATGATGGTCAGAACAACAGGCCTCCTATTGGCTGGTTAAATGAACACCTCTAATGGTGAAGGCTGAGGCTCAGCAGCTGGAGTGTGGCTGCTTTTATGCTGCGTTCATATCATATTGGAATGATGCTAATTATGAGATTCTGACTTGTAAATAGAATTCAGGTCAACATTCAAGTGGTAATTATGAAGTGGAAAAGCTGAAAGCTCTGATATTTACTGGATATGCTGGATTATTGTCAATAACAGTATTTTTGAGCCTCATTCCACCAACTTTGTAATCATGCAGCCGTCTTGATTTGTTGTGTGACATGAACGCTGGCCAGTTGTAAACATGGGAATCTTTCCCGCCTCTACCATCCATCCCATATGATGTGAACACAGCATTAGAGATGAGAAGTCCAGGAGCTGTTGTGTGTTTCTGACATACAGGAAGTATTTAGTTTTTCTCTGGAGTGTTTATTTAGTTCCTGTGTAGAGAATAAAGTTCATGATGATCAGTAGCTGATGTTAGTTTTCTCCATTTATTTTTGTGTGTGTGCATGTTAATTCATATCTAATTTCATATAGTAGATTGAAGGTATTTGACAGTTTCAGGACTGTTTAAAGTGTCAGTTTAATGTGTTTAGCTCACATTCAGTCTGACAGCTGTTGTTCAACATCAGACACACATTATTATTCCAAGCAGAGTATTTTTATATTCTTAAAACATGTGCGGAGGATCTTTAAAGTTCAGACAGTCTGTGACGACACAACTGACGTCAGTTAAAGTCCGTTTTGATTTTTTACATCCACTGTCAAACTTTTTTGGCTTTTTTTGGTCAGAGCGACTCAAAAACGATGAGTTCTGATGGTGTTTATTGATCAGATTGATGGATTGGATTCATGTTCTACAGACACACTGTGAGATACATAATCAAAGTCTAAAAATACATCAAAGGAACTTTACAACATATCTGATATACTGTGTAAACTTTGTAAATGTGCATCACATAAGATAGATGATGTGGTTCAGTCAAACTGCTGATGTGAGAGTGGAAGAACAAACTGGTTTTAATGGTTTTAATGGTGACACGCTGTAAAGAGACAGTTTGATTTCTGATGGTGAATGAAAAGACTTCATATAAATATGTTTAATAAGTATGTATTTGAACACTGGTGGAGTTTATTGATCCACTGGATGTGATTATTTCAAACATCTCCATTTCTTTTTAAAGCCTAAATGTTCCTGTTTTCATGTTTTAAAGTGTGAGTGAAGCTAACAGCTCCTCCTCTGACAGGATGTGATGCTGTGAGTGAACAGCAGGTGGCAGCAGACGCTCATGTTTCTGTTCCTCCAACACTTGAGTTTCACACAGTTTATATGTTCAGAGGTGGAAGAAATAAAACGCATCCTTTACTTTAGTAAAAGTAGTAAAACTACCATCAAATACTCCTTTACAAGTAAAAGTCCTGCATTCAACAATATATTGAAGCTCTGAGAAATAAAATGTAGTGAATCATGAAACAGTTGAGTGTTTCTCTCTGACATGTGGAGGAAAAGTAGAAGGTGTGTCCACCAGTCCTCCCATAACACAGTCTAACTGGTCCCAGTATGAATCTAACAGTGGGCAGACTGGTTTGATGATGGTGTGTGTATATTCAGTATCTATATGTTGTAGATTATTCTATGAAGGATGATATTAAAATATATTTAGATTTCATTATCTGCTGTTTTTAACCGTCTTGCCAAGTTGTGACTGTTGGCGTCGACCTGAACAGGAAACAGTCACAACCTGGAAAAATGTTCAAAACCTTTTTAATGGTGGAACCAGCAGAATATATTTTCATCCAGATGTTTCAAAGAGTCTGGCTATAGAGCTTGGTTAGAACAATGTAAAAGTGGGCTAATATTTAGATAATAAAGAGGTAATAATAATGTCATGTAATGGTAGTTAATAAGTAATAGCTTGGTATTAACAGTGGGTGTAACCACGGTAATAAAGGGCCAAGAAGAAAGGGGATATTTAGTGGAAATAAACCTAAAGAACAATGAGGCAGAACTAATTACAAACATCACAGTAACATTTCAGTAACTATACAGTAACCTGCTAATAATAAGGTTATATCATGTTTTTATTTAAAACAGTAATATGGTGACATTAATGGGGTAATAGCCTGATAATAATGATGTAATATGGTTGATATTTTCTAAATATTATGGGCTACTATCAGCGTCATACCTTCAAATGACATCACAGTTCTTGGACGTCTAAATCAGTGATTATCAGATTAACCTGCTGAAATTCTTGGTCTCTCATGTTCCAAACATGAACTTTTGTTTTGAGGTAAAAGTGTAAAAATTCTTCTTTTAATGCTGTGATTTGTTACCTGGAAACACGTCTGCTAGTTTCTGTGTAATAGCCATGAATCAGTGCTGCAAAATGCATAACTACATATTTCTACTTCATTTCACGGTGATATTAGATTAAACCAACAGCAACAAGCCAAACCAAGAGGCACAGTGATCACCTGGAAACACACCTGGTAGGCCTAACCCTTCCACTGTTAACTCAACACAACATGTGCTACTGTTGATGAAAAGTTCCAGAAATATATGCTGCCTATGGACATATTTCACTCATCAAACTTCAGCTTCAAACAAGCCTTTTAAAAACATGTTTTTTATTATTATGGTATTTTGAAGTTAAAGAAAATACATCATTGTTTATCTTAGGTAACATGAAAGGAAGCATTTAGCAGCTGATTCATGGCTGTTACACAGAAACTACCAGGTGTGTTTCCAGGTAATCAATATGTCTCTTGGTGTTGGTTTCATCTCATCACAATCACCAAACATCACCGTCAAATGAAGTAGAAACTGGTAGTTTTGCATTTTGCATCTTTAGATGTGTTTCACATTATTATCTCTTTATTTTTGGCCCCTTATTATCTAATATTAGCTAGTTATAGCCATTGTTAATACCAAGCTTTTACATGTTAATTAGCATTATTACTAGCTGGTTATTATCAAATATTACCCACTATTACCTTGTTATTACCCAGCTGGAAGGTAAAGTGCTGCCACAAATCCTTCCAGCAGACACCAACAAAACTGCTTCTACGGTTCAACCTCAGTTTAGTCTCACTGGTGAAGTTTCTTACTGGATTTAAACCAGTTCATTTGTTAAATCTTTATGGTTTTAATTGATACGTTTGTCAGTTGATACATATATATGTGGTTCTTGAGAAATAATAATCAATCTGTCCGTTCTGAACAGACACGTTTTGAACGGGCTCTGCACTAGTTCTAATAAAAAAAGAAGTGTTAACTATTATTATTCTTCATTTCTTAAACTGTGCTGGTGTGTTTTTGTATTTCAGGATTGTATTGATTAGTTTTTATGTTGAATGTGTTTCTTTATGTTTCTTTGTCTTTTAACATCTTGGGACCATGTTGGAAATACGTGTTTTCACTGTAACATGTTATCACTTGGATTTCTGTTTTGTGTCTGTAATCCATAAATAAATAAATCATATCACAAACATTACTTTGCTCCAACAAATGTTTCTATATACAGGTGAGAGTGTTGAAGGTTACAGCATTTATAAATGACTTTAAATTAGATGAGAAATCATCCAAAACAAAGAAAACTGTTTTCTCTGCACTTTATTGTTGTAACAAAGACTTTTTCTTTTAACCTTCAGTTGGTTTTTAAATAAATAAGATAAATCAAGATAAAATAACTTCATTTATTATTTATTTTCATATTTCAAACCAGGCAGCAGGTGTTTGCTGCTTCTTCTTTCTGTACTCGAGGCCATTTTCAGGAAGGTTTCCCCAAACTGAGCGTGTGCAGAAGTTTTCCTGTCTGTTGAACAAGTTGAGCTTTTAGCTTTGATTGTAAATGAAACTTCAGTCAGAAAGTTTTACAGCTGCAGGAGTTTAACAGTCTGCTGATGTTCAGGACAGATTCTGTGGGCAGAGAAAGAAAACTAGTATCTAGTGGGACTCTACTGAGAGAGGAGACAAATGTCATATTTCCATCATGTTTTCCATTGTGTGGTTTTATTCCAGCCCATTAACAAGCATCAGGAGGGCAAAATATTAGGAACACTTTTCAATATAACACAGTCCAGTACAGCAGCCCCACTACCACCTCAATAATAAATATAAAATACAATTATCACCTTTCTGACAACGTCAACAACAACTGAGAATGTAGAAGCTTTGTAAATGTAGAATTGATGGCAGAGCTGTTGTGTTGGATCGCATCAGACTGCACAGGTGTTCCTAATAAAGTGATCTCCAGTCATTGTACATTTAGAGTCTGGAGGGTTGTGAGGTCACAGGTCACGTTAGAAAAAGCCTTCAGGACTGGAACATGGGCTGTGTGGGAGTCGGTCCTGATGAGATGTGATATATCAGAGTTGAGGCTAACATTAGCAGCTCTGGAAGGTTTACCTGAGATCAGCTGCTCGTCATCTTGTAAAAGTGAAACATGTTGAAAATACAAACAGTTAAGTATCAGTCTGATAATTCAGCAGTTTTTCTGTATGAAGTGTCTGAATGGTTTTTGGGTTGTGAGGAATTTAATGAGATTATTCAGTTTGATTTCAGTGTTCGTTCACTTGACATGTTAAGAGTGTCGAGTCATTACTGGTGTAAATATAACGAGAATTAAATGAAGCTGCAACTTAAAGCAGCTTCTGTCTGTTTGTCTCCATCTAGCAGCAGAAACCTGAATCACAGTCTGGTGATTTAAACATCACAGCTCAAATAACAACAACAATAATAATATTAATAATAATAATAATAATAATAATAATAATAATAATAATAATCAACAGATGTCGACAGTCTGATCTTCTCTGGTCACAGAACTGAACTGGGATCAGTGAGCAGAAACTGGTTTGATGGTCTGAGACCACGTTCAGGCTCACAGGCTGTTAGAGGTCTGTTATATATTCTGGAGTCAGTCAGTCCCAGTTAGAGATGTGGCGGGAAACCTTTTTACAATAAACTGTGGTGAAACATTGTTTCTGACTGTGATTATTGTTGTTTTCAGAGACACTGTGAACACAGAGCAGCTGTTCTGTCTTCATCAGCAGTTTGATTCTGTTCAGACACGACGAAGCAGCTTTCTGCTGCTCACAGGCACAATAACCAGAGAAGCAGGTCAGATCAGTCCAGATCCAACATCTCTGCTCAGGACTTTCTATATTAACCTGAGCTGCCAACACACTGAAGAGCAGCAGCTTACAGGTCTGAATGTTCTCTGCTGCTGTTTGTTACTGATGTGCCTTTTATAAATGAATTGAACTGTTAACACTTCATACAAAGTTCAACACTCCAGTATTTGAATTAGTTAAATAAGCTCCGACCTTCAAATCCATCCATTTCATCAGGAAAAATTCATGAATTTCAGACTATGAATGTGTTTCTATAAGAAACTCTGAGCTGCATTTAAAGTGATTTCCAGTCAACAAGCTGCTTTTCTTTACTGTTTAAACTGTATTTAATCAACTGTTTTCAAAGCTGCAACACACAGAATAATATTCAGTCAATAAAACACAAGCTGATCTTTGTGTCATTTATCTGTGTTTTAGCACTAATAGCAGGATTTCAGGAACTTGAATGATTATCATGATAATACTGTTAATCATGATATTTTGACCTGTGATAGTCATAGTGTGATATCAGCACATCCTCAGTCCAAGTCCTGCTTTAAAGGTAAGTAATACAATTTTAAAATCAGCTGTAAAATGTAAATGAAACCAGTGAAATGATGCTGACGGCTGAAACGTGTTTTCTGAAGACATTAAAACAGAAACACAGTTTTAAAAAGTCCAGGTTCAGGTTTGGATTTGAGGTTTCATTTAGAGACAATAAGTAAAAGTTCTTCTCTGTGGCGTCGATAACAAACTGTCTGAGTGTTCGGAGCCTCCAAACAACAACAAAATGTTATCAGGAGTAAAAAATGAACCGATTACATCAATAAAACACACAGTTAGTTCAAAAATGTCAAAATATCAATCTGTATATTTTTTCTTTTAACCCTCAATTCATTTTTAAATAAATATAAATAAAGATAATAATATTTACATAAAGATAATTCAAGATAAAATAACTTCAGATGCTTTATTTCATTTGTTATAAATGATTAAATGTTTGTGAAATATGGAATAATTAGAAGAGTAAACCAAATGAAGTTTTAATTGAAAAGTATAAAACTTTATATTTCTTTTTACTCTACTAAGAAGTTTTGACTGTTTTTCAGGTTTCAGGTCTCTGTAGTTTAAAGTGATTTACATATAATATATATAATATAATATATATAAAGTATAAATACAGTATAAACTGTATATGACAACATTTCAGAAAAAATCAAACTTTGTCTCCTCCAGGCTGTGAAAACAAAAAGACAATAAAGACTAAATCTATTGAGAAAGAAAAGTGAATATAAATCTATTGTAGATGTGTGACACATGTTTTTAAACTAAGGGGTCAGTGTTTGTTATCAACTGGATGTGATGTCATGTTGTTGTCATTTTGGGCATACATGTTGGTGAAGAGATCCTGCTCCTAGTTCAGGGTTGCCAACTCTCACGCTTCACGCTGCCCAAACTATTCTCACACCAAAACATCGCCACAGCAACAGAGATGAACAGTCACAGTCTTTTTGCTAAAGAGTGATGCTTAAACTACGCGGATTATTTTTGTACAGTCATACACAGGGCTGTAACGGAGACTAAACGCACATAAACGCCGTTTAACCACCTCCTAAACTCTGAAACAGCGTTTACACAGAAAGCTGTTAAAGGCTCAGAGCGGCTTTCTACCGCAGCTTCTGTTGTATCTTCTGGGAGCGCTCGTTTTGTTTTCCGTTTGAACTTTGTATCCTTGTATGAGACACGGAGACAGCTGTTACTGTTAACGAGGGGTGACCAACAATCCACCGCCCGCTCCTGCTGCGCGGGTCTTTTAATCAAACAAACCCTCCGTGCTGAAGCCAGCAGGCAGACGAATGAATCAGAGTTCAGAGGATCATATATGACATTAACTGACGCGCAGCATCAAATAATAATGTCAGAAAAAGTAGCACAAAGTAAGAAGCAGAAAAACTCTTCAGCAAAAAGTGGAGCTAAAGTTCTTTTAAATTGACATCAGTGATTTAAGCGTCCAGTTTATCTATCTGTTGCTGCTTTAGCCTGACTGTTACTTTACAGTAACGTTAATGTTAATGTAACGTTAGCTTGATAGTTTAGATAGATGGGCTGATGATGCATCCCCGCTGTGTGTTTTGTCCACAATGTCTGTAATTAACATCATACAAGTTAAAGTTCTGCTTCATGCTCACTCCGATTTTGAAAGGAAGGCTTTTTATATTTTCAGAGTGAGTGAAGGAATCAGGAGAGAGGAGACAGAAGTGAGGAAGAGTTGCAGGATGTAATAATGTTGAAAGGAAAACAAGCAGAAAGTAAAGAACTTTCAAAAAGACTGAAAGAAAAAGTTTAAGGATGAAAGAGAAACACAGAGGCCACGCAGGCGTCATCTGATAGACACCAACACATTCAAAGCAGGAAAACTGGTGAGGAAATTACAGCTGTATCTAGATGAATTACTGTTCTGGTAAATATTTTAAAGGCACAATCTGTTATTGGAATGTAGAGACATCCCACTAACAGAAGTCAAAGAACAAGATTGAAACCTGCTATAAAATGACTTTTCATTCAGGCTGAATGAAATGATTGGACGGGATTATTACAGGCCTGCAACCGTCACACATACTGGATTTTCATTTGATTTATTGATGGCTGTCGGGATGTACAGAGAATTTCAACAACTATAACAAAAATGCTTCTAAAATACATTAGATACCCTAGCTTTAAGGTAAGCCTATAATTCAGATTGTATTGGCTGCGTTACATATTGTATGTCGTGATATGACAAATTAGTTGGCAGATTTACTTCATCTAAGTGTCCTGCCATGAAAAAAATAGTGAAGAACACTGATGTACATATTTGGCTGAGTGACTGTGTGTGTGTGTAAACCCTTGTTATTGCCTTTTAACTTGTGAACATTCAAATAAACGTTGTAGTTTTGATATCGGGAACAACACATCTTTGACTTTCATTAGTGAGTGAACCTGTGTGCCCTTTATTGGATTAGTGTTTGTCTACTACTGTGGTGTAGTCAGGCTGTATCCTTAAATCTGAGACCTCCCGCTCCCACCACATGTGTAAACTGCATACTGTTTTACACCCTGATGGTCAACTGAGTCCAAATACGTGCACGTGATTAAGTGTGTGCACGTAGTCCTGATTAAGCCCATGGCATCAAAATCTCCCTCCAGCAGGGACCCAAAGTTGGCAACCCTGTCCTAGTGTAACCGGTGGTTTCTAGCGTTGTGTTATAAGGAAGAGGCTCAGACCAGGGTGTCTTTGGAGGCGACCGTTTATTCCGGCAACTGACGACAGAAGTAAACAAAAGAAATCCTCCCGTCAATTGTGATGCTAACTCAGGCTCCTGCACAAATTAAATAACACAGAAATGTGTTAGCATACTGCACAAGAAGTCCAAGCTAATAAACAAACTTACACTCGTAATTCAAAGGAAGTGCACGACGTCGCTTACCTCTCCCATGAAGTACAACAACAAAAGGGGAGAGGTAAAGGCGGGGGACATCATTTATGGGGGGGGGGGGGGCACCCACAATAGTGAACGTAGGGGTACAATGAACTGAGTCTTAAATGTTCCACCTGTTGACCCTGGAGGAATAGCACGTCAGGATTGAACTATTTACAGATTTTGTGTAATTCTAATACATATGCTGCACAGTTGACCCTGTTACACTAGTCTGGTTGAACTTTTGAACCTGTTTCTATCTGAGGGCTGCTTGCTGACCTCTGAGGTTGGCTAGAGATATGTTTGTCTTAACCCGACTGTTTTAGAGACTGTGTGGATCATGAGGTACCTAGACAAGCTAAAGTTGAAGGATGTCCATGTTTGAAGGTTTTGATCGACCGTGAGGTCTGTTAGATCGTATGACTATTGTGACGACTCCTCCGCTCCACTCGCTGCTCCTGTGTTTTGGTTTGTTTGTTTGTTTCAGGGCGGAGGATCGTCATTGACTTCATGAGCCACACCTGGGCCCGGTGTGGTCTGGCGTATAAAGCATGGCCTTCCACGGAGCTTCCTGCTCTCTTCTCCTCGCCACTTCCTCTCCCAGCGCGGCGCAGCACGGCTGTTTGTCTTTTGTTGCTGACACACACACACACACACACACACACACACACACACATCCATACATGCCTACACTACTGATTACTGACTTCCACATTTTCATTTGTTATTTTTGTGAATAAATATACAGAGCTGCCTGAAAGTTTGTGAACGCTTTAGAATTTTCTGTATTTCTGCATAAATATGACCTGAAACATGATCAGATATTTACACAAGTCCTAAAACTAGATAAAGTGAACCCAATTAAACACATGAGAAAAAAAATGTTTTCATCTTTTTCTTTCAATGTCACATAATTTTTTTGTGAGGCAACAGTAAGTGAACCTCAAGGATTATCATTTCATTTGAAGGGGAAATTAGAGTCGGGTGTTTCAATCAATGGGATGACAATCCAGTGTGAGTCTGGGAGGCCCTGCCTTATTTAAAGAAGAGAAATCTGGGTCTTCACTGTCAAACTCTGAGCTTCACAACACAGGTTTGTGGAAGTGTGTCATGGCTCAAACAAAGGAGATTTCTGAGGACCTTAGAAGAAGAGTTGTTGATGCTCACCAGGCTGGAAAGGGTTACAAAACCATTTCTAAAGAGTTTGGACTCCACCAGTCGACTGTCAGGCAGATTGTGTATAAATTGAAGACATCTAACACCACTGTTACCCTCCCCAGGAGTGGTAAACCAACAAAGATCACACCAAGAGCAGGCGTGTAATAGTCCAGGAGGCCATAAGGGACCCCAGGGTAACATCTAGGAAACTAAAGGTCTCTCTTGCAGTGGCTACAGTCGATGTTAATGAGTCCACCATCAGGAGAACATTGAACATCAATGGTGTTCATGGCAGAGCTGTAAGGAGAAACCCACTACTCTCCAAACAGAACATTGCTGCCATCTACGGTTCACTCAAGACCACATGGAGCCAGAAGGTGATTGGAACAATGTTCTGTGGATGGATGAGACCAAAATCAAACTTTTCGGCTTGAATGAGAAGCGTTATGTTTGGTGATTAGCAAACACTGCATTCCAGCATAAGAACCTGAACCCATCTGTGAAACATGGTGGTGGTGGTATCATGGTTTGGGCTGCTTTGCTGCCTCTGAACCAGGACAGCTTGCAATCATTGATGGAGCTCTGAGTTCTAAGTCGTACCAGCAGATTCTGCAGGAAAATGTCAAGATATCCGTCTGTGAACTGAAGCTCAACAAAAAGTGAGTCATGCAGTAAGACAACAACCCTAAACACACCAGTCGTTCTACCAAAGAATAGTTAAAGCGGAAGAAAGATAATGTTTTGGAACAGCTGAGTCAAAGTCCTGACCTTAATCCTAAAGAAATGCTGTGGAAGGACCTGAAGCAGGCAGTTCATGGTGAGAAGCCCACCAACATCCCTGAGTTGAGACTGTTCTGTGAGGAGGAACGAGCTAAAATTCCTCCAAGCTGATGTGCAGAGCTGATAAACAGTTACTGGAAACGTTTGGTTGAAGTTATTGCTGCAAAAGGGGGTCACACCAGTTACTGAAAGCAAGGCTTCACATACTTTTGCCTCCCACACATATGTTAGATTGGATAATTTTCCTCAATAAATAAATGAAAAAGATGAAAAAAATGTTTTTTTTTGTCCTATTTGTTTAATTGGGTTCACTTTATCTAGTTTTAGGACTTGTGTAAATATCTGATCATGTTTTAGGTCATATTTATGCAGAAATACAGAAAATTCTAAAGGGTTCACAAACTTTCAAGCAGTTCTGTACTCGGCCTAACTGGTAAAACTCGTCTGGTCTCCATGTTTGTCGCAGCCTGTGACACTAAACTTGTTTGTCAGAAGGTGTAACAGTTTGTGGAAGTGTCCATTTAGGGACCAGACTGTTTTTAGCTTTGCTTCTGGAGAGGTATAAAGCTGTCTAGTTTAGGTTCACAATCTTTAGGGAAAGGGCCGGCTGAACAACATGCTTTCTCTCCAAAAATACAAGATGATTGTATTTTTGTTTGTGTTTGAACATTTGTATAATTGTTACTGATGGTGTGATGGATTGTACAGCGTCTACAACTGCTTCAACTAGTGACAATGTTTAATGCTTTCTTTATGTCTCTGTGCCTCTTTCCAATGAGGAAAATTTCCACCATCTGATGAGGATTTATACAGTCTGTCAATGTTTGACTTTAGCTGTTCCAGGTTCTTTATTCCAAAGGTCAGCCCTGTGCTGGGATCATATTTCTTTACAGTCACTTCTGGTTAAAGATGAATTCAGAGTTGAGACTGTTTGTGAAGCAACTGACATTTGAAATCTTCCTGCTGTGAGTTACATGTTTGTTCTTCCTACGTTTGGTTTCCTGGTTGAAGCTGCTGATTAATTTCACCTTCACTCATCAGCTTGATGAAAATGATTTTCAGCATCTAAAGGTAACGTAAGCAACAGGTTTCATCATGTTTGTGTCAGCGGGGGTTAAAATGATGTGACACCAGTAGAGATGGTGCTAGTAGTGATTTATTATGTTGCTTTGTTGAATACTGGTGGAAGGTTTGAAACCTCGTTAATCCTCTTTGACTCTAATTAGCTTTGCTAACAAGATGCTGTTTAGACAACAGAAACATCAGAGGAAACTCTGGAAAAGCTTCATTAGTCAAAATTCAGCCTGTTGACACACTAAGTGACCAGAAAAATAGAAACACCTGAATAATACAATGAAATACAACAGTGATGCAATAAGTGTTAAGTTTTGTTGAGGTTCATTGGTTCTGTGGTTGTTGTTTTGGACTTAATTACTTTGAAAGATGTTTCTGATATTTAGTCGAGCTCATTTTCATATATAGAGGAGAGAAACTTATTACAAACACCTGGACAATATAAGACAATCCAGTACGGTTGTTAAACAGGCCAGCAGCACTTGGACTATTCTGCCCCCCCCCCCCCCCCCCCCCCCCCCCCCCCACCACTCTCAGAGTGGTATGTTCCATCTCTGCAGCTCATGAACATGTTCAGGACAGTTTTTATTTTCAAGGATTTAAGACAATTAAGGTCAAAATTGTGTGTTCCTGTCTTTGGTTTGGACTGTTGTGTGCGTCCATCACATTGTGAATAATCTGAGTCAAATATTAATGTAGTTACACGTATATTCATCCTTTCCTACAATAAATATTTTATTAATTCTATTTATTATTTGTAATCAATTATAGTTATATTATAATTGTTTTGTTGGCTGCTACTGCTGGTCGTGCTAATTAGGATCAATCAGATCAAATGAGTGTCTGCAGTGTCAGCAGCTTCCTGTGCTGAGCCTTTACTAAATATTACTGCATTCATCCTGCATTTTTCCATCATTTCTCAGTGGAAATCTTGTTGTATTGTTGAGTTTACATTTAATCAAGAATCAGACTAGTAGTTTCCACCAGTTAATGTGAATATCTGTTAATCATTAACCTGATATAATGAGCAGGTTTAACGGTCGTGTAAGGACACGCAGACACACCTGTATTATACAACCTGTTGACTCACCTTTAACATTATAAAGTTTTATCAACTGGAACTTTTGGACTATTTATGATCTGATCAGTCACGTCAGAGGTGGTCTGTGGTTTCCAGGAAGCCAAGTGTGTGAGAGAAGCTGCTGTTCTCTTTCTTTTAACTGTTCTTCTGTCCTCACTAAGTGTTTAGTTACACAACACACTTCCGGTAAAGGCTGAAGACAGCAGTTTGCCTTTGGAGCTTTAATGGAGGAAAAATGTGAAATCAATATTAAACAAATCCAATAATATTATAAATCAGAAAAAGATGAGATACAATAAACAAGAGTGATAACAAAGGTGTTTGTCAGTAGTTAATATAGAAGACAGATACCACAAGATTAAAATTAAAAAGAGCAAAATACATAACAGTTAACCCAACAGTAAAAAATGACTCAGAGGGTTTAATTAGCAGCTCATTAGCCTCAGACAGCTCGTATGCTGCTAGCTTGGAAAGCATCTATGATGTAAAGAGAATCTACAGATGATGCAGCAACAAGAACATTTAGAGGGAGAATAAAAGATGCCTGTCAGTGTTTGCTCTGCTCAGTTTGAATGAAATGCTGGATGTTAGCATGTCAGTTAAACTAGCTGCTACAGAACTGTGTCAGTGTGGGTCGCTGCTAACACACAACACCCAACTGAGACCATGTGCTGGCTGAAGAATAGTGACATCACAAACCCAACAAATGACCTTCAATCAGCTTGTTTCAACAACTGTTGTATTTGACTGCAGTTGAGTTTCCTCCATCACTGCGTGTATTTCACAGCATCAGAGACAATAATGCAGGTCTTAATGAATGTTACCCCTGTGCCACACATTGTTCCACGTCTGCACTATTTTAACACTAATTCCAACAGTCAACCTTTCATTGTCTGTTGTTACTCTGAAAAATTACCTGCATATAACATGTAATATGTGCATCAATAATAATAAATGAGACTCAAATAAATACACAGCTGACACTGAGTGTTAAAGGCTCAATGTATGATGCTGCTGCTTTTCATAAATGAATGAAATAGATTATTAATAATATGCTGTTTAGTTGTGTTTAATGTTGAGCAGTAAAAGTAAACCATGTTTTAATAGATGTTCTGCAGTGAATTTATTGTTCATCAAACAGTAAAATGTGCTGCAGTTATATTAGGAACACTGTCACTAGCTAGCAAGTCAACAACAGCTCACCAACCTGACAGATACACATTTTATCAGCTTTCAACACGTCACTAACTGCACTTAAACACAGTCATGTGATTATGTTCTGACAGTTTGACATCAAATGAACTCAAACGGTTTCAAACAGTCTTGAGTTTGTTTGTGTAAAACATTTTATTCATTGTCAGAGAAGTTTAGTGTCAGTATGAAGGGTCGCCCCATTCAGTCACCTTTAAACTGGTGCATGTTTTAATAACCAGTATCATGCTGGTAGTGAGGGAGACTTTGTTTCACAGGTGGTATGGTTAGTGATTAACAGCTAATAAAAGTCATTAAATAATATTCTCTGGAATCTTTCTAAACTATATCACAGACAAACTGTTGAAAACATCTTTTCATTGATGATATTCAGTATTTTAACCAAGCTAAGAGCTACAGCAATAGAAACTAAAGTTTATGTTGCTGCCAAACCTTCATTCAGTATCTTTATACTATATCAATATAAAATCAATGTCACATTATATAAACTACAAAGTGAATCACTGTCATCAAAACACAGTAAACTCTGTTTGTGGAATAATGACGGAGTTTAAACTACAATGTGATGCCTCATCACAGGAAGATCTTTGTTCTGCTGTACAGAACTGCATTTAGTGTTGAGTCAGACAGATTGTTCTCTCTTATTCTGCCTGTTTTAATCTTTACTGTACATGATGATGATGATGATGATGATGATGATGCTCCATTAATTCAACCATAAATCATGGAAACGTCTGTACTTTGATCCTTATAATCTAACACTGATTGACAGACAACATTCCCACAAGATCAAATAGAATATAACACAGCTGTAGCAACTATAACAGAACCATAAATAAAGATGAATGTAAATAAAAATATGATGCATTGATGCTCTGAAATACAAACATTCATGTGATCTTGTGGCTCCTTCTAATCTCCTCGGGGATAAAAGAGAGAGAACACGTTTAGTGTCTGACAAACTTCACAAGTTTTGTCTCCACTGATATTTGTGAAAATTGTTGCATCAGTATCTTTATGTTTATTCACTAAATCATCAGTTGAAATACATGTCAGGCCTCTAAGTGTGATATGCTGCTTAACTGTTATTAATCAATAAAGTGTCATTCAGTACAATCTCTAATTAAAACAGCAAAAAGTACAAATGACTCCATAGAAAACCAGAGTCCTCAGACTGATGATGAAGGACTGATGAAGGAGAATCAGCAGCAGTTTCTCTCTCTGTGTTTCCTCTGCAGGTGAAGCTACAAAGACTCTGTGACTGGATGTGGATCTGAATTCACCTGGTGAGTATTTTTATTTCTTCTGCCACACAGCTGACTCCACCAGCAGCTCATCTCCATTAAATGTGTTCTATAGTGGTAAATGAAAAGCCAACAGAGAACTGGAACCTTCTGAAAGTAAAACATGAAACATTAAACCTCAGTGGAAATGAAGAATAATGTCTTACTTTGCTGCCATCTGGTGGTTGAATCAAGAATGACGCTGTTGTAACTGCAGTGCTGGTGTGATGTGCAGCTTGTTGTAATGAATGAGCTTGTTGTTGTGTTTGTGTGAAGGTGTTTCTCTGCTATGGATCAGTGTGAGGACAGAGAGGAGGGAGTCCCTCCCTCTAAAAGGCGAAGGCGGAGGGAACATGACAGCCAGACCAAAGCTCAGAGGTGAGATGAGGATCTCTAACTGTCCATCGCTGTTCTCCACTCACATCACTCCACCATCATTATTCACACTCAGAGCTCTGTGTGTGTTGTGTTGAAGAACAGAGAAGCAGCACAGACCAGACTCTGCTGGACCTGGACCTGGACCTGGACCCAGCTGTGTGTCCATGAAGAGTGACCGGTCCATGGGGAAACCTATATGGTTTAAACCTGGACAACCTGCTGATGGAAGGTCAGAATGTAAAGCTGCAAAGACTGAACAGACTTTTCATTTCTATCCAACATGCACATTTATCAGAGCTGTTGTTGTTTCAGGATCCAGCAGCAGAGACCAGACTCTCCTGGACCTGAACCCAGCTGTGTGTCCTTTAAGAGCGACCGGTCGAAGGAGGATTTCGTTACTTTTAAAGGAGGACGTCCATCTGCTGATCAGATGTAAGCTGTAACTGACAGTAAACGTCGGGTTATGCTAGAAAAGAACTGGTTTGTATGACGTGTTGTCCGACCACGTCAGTGAAAAGCCGGCCGTCATAGAGAGGGAGGAGACGTGATAATCATTTAAATATGGAGATAACAGATCACATGTTCAGACAGTCTCTCCTGGAAGACATTCATGGTGTTGCACTCGCTTGTTCATATGAAAAGTGACATGATATGATTTATTTATACATTACAGACATAAAAAACATGTTAAAGTTAAAACACTTATTTCCAACATGGACCCAAGATGTTAAAAGACAAAACACAAGACATACAACATAAAACTGAATCACCACAAATTAAAGAAAATAATAAACGCCCACATCAAAACACGAAGTACAACAAAGACAATTTGATGGCTGAAGTAAAAATGGAATTGCAGATTTCATTATAAACCTGTGACCATGTTCCATAAATAAGTCCTGACCTGACTTGTATAAGCTCCTCTCATTTTTAACAGCTGGATGTGTAACAGGAGGCTGTTCCACAACACGGCAGCAGCTTAAAAAAAGGAACTTCTGGCTACATTATTCACTGGAGGGACTTTATATGAACACACACTGGCCCTGGTGTTATAGCCATGCTGAGTATGTTCCATTGTTATCTGTGAAGTATTGAGGAGCAAACCCATTGATAATGTTGAACATATGATGCAGCTTCTGTTGTTCTACTCTGAGCTGTACTGGCAGCAGTCCTACACTTCTGAATTCATCATCAACATGAGTTAAACAGGATACATTTAATAAATACTGAATAATATTATTTTGCATCACCTGCAGTTTGTTCCTAAATTTAGATGTCAAACCACTGAACCAATCAGAACAGGCAGAATCAAACTGATGCTGTACCAATGAGGACATGAGAAGTTTCTCAACAGAAAAGTCAAAAAGAGTCTTAGTCTGTGAAACAGGAACTGAAGTTTGCTGCCACTCTTAGATAATATTTTATCAACAACAGATTCACAGGACAGTGACTGGTCCAACATTATTCCTAAATATGAGACAAAATATTATAAAATTTCAGTTCCATTACAAAAGATTTTCAGTGTATTTGTTCTTGATGTCTTTGTTCCAAACAGGATTGACTGGGTTTTACCCAAATGTATTGAAAGCTTGTTATCTATGAGCCACTCTCTCACACTTTCTGATTCATTACTAAGAGTTGTGAATTTCACTGACATCATTCCCAGATAGCAGTAATGCAGAATCATCAGCATACAGCAGCAGCTTGCATGTCACAGCAGCTGTCGTATCATTTATATACATAAGAAATAAAAGAGGCCCTAAAATAGAACCGTGCAGCACCACACATGTAATATCCTGAGGTTCTGATAGAACCACTTCAACATCACAGACTTGAGTTCTTCCTGTAATGTAAGAAATAAACCATTTTACAGCAGTATGTCCAAACACCATGCACTGTAACTTTGACAACAGTATAGAATGATTCATTGTGTCAAAAGCTTTCTGCTAGTCAGCATAATTTCCTCCATCAAGGTTTTGTCTAATAAAATCAAACAAATGAATAAGACAGGTGCCAGTAGAGTCTGCTGCTGTAAAGCCAGACTGAAGCTCATACAACATATTGTATCTGACTAAATACTCCTCAACCTGCTCAAACACAAGACGTCCAAAAACCTAAGACATGACACCTGCCGACTTTCTCACTTTCTCACCTAAATGTCATTTTCATACTGGGAGCTGCCCACTTCAACCAGTCTGATACAGGCAGACACTGAGCAGCTCCACTGGAGCAGCTGGAGGTTGTAGCTGCCTTGCTCCAGGGCACTTCAGCAGTGTACAGTGAGGGAGGGAGAGCTGTATGGAGGGTTGTTCAGAGCTGTTGAGACTAAACCAAACTGACTGATGAAGCAAAACACTGAGCTGAAAGCTACAAACAGACTGAGCTGTTGATTCTCAGTGGGATCAGCAGGACTAGTAAAGCTTTACCACTACAGGGAGTCATCTGATTCTCTGTTCACATCCAAATATCACTTGATGGACCTTTAGCTTGTGTTTGTCTCTGTGTGGACAGACATAATGTGAACTCATTCTTCATGATTCTTCCACAGAGTGGACCAGGAGAGCTCAGAGGTTCCCAGTGGTCAGTCTGCCCAGCAGCATCAAACACCCCTGGACTCCATATTTATGGTCTGTACATGTACAACAACTACTTTTACATCTATTCTGTTCACAATCATCTCCATGCTGCACTTTGTAGACCAGTGGATTGTCAGTCTGTCCAACATGTATCTGATGTTTGCTTCATAATTTCAGTTTGATTGTGTCATTCATATAGTATTCTGTTCCAGCTGCTGGAGGAGAACATCTTCACCTTTGTGAAGAATGAGCTGAAGAAGATGCAGAAGGTTCTGAGTCCAGATTATCAAGAATGCTTAGAGAGTCAGAAGGAGGATGCGGAGGTGTTGGATGGTGAGGAGGAAGAGCAGAGGAGGAATAGCAGAGATGCATTTTTGAAGATCACACTGCTTTTCTTGAGGAGAATGAAGCAGGAGGAGCTTGCTGACCGTCTGCAGAGCAGTAAGAGGATTTCTATAAAGATTTAACATGATGGATAAATGAGACATTTACTGATATCTCAACAGATGGAGGAAAATATGTTTTATTCACTCATTCTTTGAGGGAATGAAATGTTTAAATATTTGCTTCATACTTCATTCATTGATCCTGTTTCCTGTGTGTTCATTCAGGAACTCCTGCTGGCAGGTGTCAACGTAAACTCAAGTCTAACCTGAAGAAGAGGTTCCAGTGTGTGTTTGAGGGGATTGCTAAAGCAGGAAACCCAACCCTTCTGAATCAGATCTACACAGAGCTCTACATCACAGAGGGAGGGACTGCAGAGGTCAATGATGAACATGAGGTCAGACAGATTGAAACAGCAACCAGGAAAACAGACAGACCAGAAACAACCATCAGACAAGAAGACATCTTTAAAGCCTCACCTGGAAGAGATGAACCAATCAGAACAGTGATGACAAAAGGAGTGGCTGGCATTGGGAAAACAGTCTTAACACAGAAGTTCACTCTGGACTGGGCTGAAGACAAAGCCAACCAGGACATACAGTTTACATTTCCATTCACTTTCAGAGAGCTGAATGTGCTGAAAGAGAAAAAGTACAGCTTGGTGGAACTTGTTCATCACTTCTTTACTGAAACCAAAGAAGCAGGAATCTGCAGGTTTGAAGAGTTCCAGGTTGTGTTCATCTTTGACGGTCTGGATGAGTGTCGACTTCCTCTGGACTTCCACAACAATAAGATCCTGACTGATGTTACAAAGTCCACCTCAGTGGATGTGCTGCTGACAAACCTCATCAGGGGGAAACTGCTTCCCTCTGCTCGCCTTTGGATAACCACACGACCTGCAGCAGCCAATCAGATCCCTCCTTGGTGTGTTGACATGGTAACAGAGGTCAGAGGGTTCACTGACCCACAGAAGGAGGAGTACTTCAAGAAGAGATTCAGAGATGAGGAGCAGGCCAGCACCATCATCTCCCACATCAAGACATCACGAAGCCTCCACATCATGTGCCCCATCCCATTCTGCTGGATCACTGCTACAGTTCTGGAGGATCTGTTGAAAAGCAGAGAGGGAGGAGAGCTGCCCAAGACCCTGACTGAGATGTACATCCACTTCCTGGTGGTTCAGTCCAAGCTGAAGAATGTCAAGTATGATGGAGGAGCTGAGACAGATCCACACTGGAGTCCAGAGAGCAGGAAGATGATCGAGTCTCTGGGGAAACTGGCTTTTGAGCAGCTGCAGAAAGGCCACCTGATCTTCTATGAATCAGACCTGACAGAGTGTGGCATCGATATCAGAGCAGCGTCAGTGTACTCAGGAGTGTTCACACAGGTCTTTAAAGAGGAGAGAGGGCTGTACCAGGACAAGGTGTTCTGCTTCGTCCATCTGAGCATTCAGGAGTTTCTGGCTGCTCTTCATGTCCATCTGACATTCATCAACTCTGGAGTCAATCTGCTGGCAGGAGACAGAACAACATCCCAGAAGTCTGAAACAAGAGAAGAAGAATCTGCAGAGACATGTTTCTACCAGAGTGCTGTGGATGAGGCCTTAAAGAGTCCAAATGGACACCTGGACTTGTTCCTCCGCTTCCTCATGGGTCTTTCACTGCAGACCAATCAGACTCTCCTACGAGGTCTGCTGACACAGACAGGCAGTAGCTCACTGACCAGTCAGGAAACAGTCGAGTACATCAAGAAGAAGTTCAGTGAGGATCTGTCTACAGAGAGAAGCATCAATCTGTTCCACTGTCTGAATGAACTTAATGATCATTCTTTAGTGGAGGGGATCCAACAGTCCCTGAGATCAGGAAGTCTCTCCACAGATAAACTGTCTCCTGCTCAGTGGTCAGCTCTGGTCTTCATCTTACTGTCATCAGAAAAAGATCTGGACGTGTTTGACCTAAAGAAATACTCTGCTTCAGAGGAGGCTCTTCTGAGGCTGCTGCCAGTGGTCAAAGCCTCCAACAAAGCTCTGTAAGTGCACAGAGAGTTATTTATTGATTGATTTATTGATTTATTGAAAAGATATAAAGAAGATATTATAAAGAAATATATTCAAGATGGGAGAAAAATACGTTTTTAAGTATTTTTCCACATTTGTTTTCCAGACTAAGTGGTTGTAACCTCTCAGAGAGAAGCTGTGCAGCTCTGTCCTCAGTTCTCAGCTCCCAGTCCTCCAGTCTGAGAGAGCTAGACATGAGTAACAACAACCTGCAGAGTTCAGGAGTGAAGCAGCTGTCTGCTGGACTGGAGAGTCCACACTGTGCACTGGAAACTCTCAGGTCAGAATTCATCAACCTGCACAACTGATCACCATTTAAACTGTGATTTATATGACTTGATAAACACTTGGACATTTTCTCTACCCAAATTACTTCCAGACCAGTTGTATATTTAGACCCTGTGAATAACTTTCTATTTCTATATTTTCATTTGTTTTTTTCTGTCTCCTGAAATACCAGAGAGGAGTTTTAGATTCAAAAACTGAATGAAGAACTGTGTAATTGGCCCAAAGTAACACACATACAGACAGTAATTCAGTTAACAGTGTTTTTGTAACAGTTATAGTTTCTTTTAATTTCAGAGCAGTATCTGTGCTGGGAAGATAGTGATTTTTAGGCACAATGGTGATATGACAGTGCACCCCAGCTGTTATGTGGTTAACTACCATTTAATTCTTCTTTTGTTTCATACAACTTTTAAACTCTGGATGATTCCTGAAACTGTGTGAAGTAGAGTCAGTGAGTATGAGTGAAGGAGTCAGAAATGTTTTCTTACTGTTCCACAACCTTCAGTCCTTATATGCCACATTAGTTGGGATTCCTGATCTTTATTCAACTGTGAGCATCTGATACAGAGTCATTTACCTCTGTGACATGTTGGAGGTTTGATCTTCTTACAAACTGTAGTCATATCTGTCACCTGCAGCTCTTCATCTTAGCAGCTCATTGTGGCTGCTTCCTCTTTCACTATTCTTTATTTAGACCTATTTTAAGCAGTGATGAGTTAGCAGACGCTAACATCATGTTGACTAAGGTTACAGAAAGCTGGAACTGCCTCACAATACAAACCTTACTGTGGTTTGCCATTTGAATTTAGAAGTAGTGAATGGAAGTATTAAGTTTAACTCTAAAGATTACAGAAACATATTGGTGATAATAGTAATAAACACACTACCTTCCAGTCTTGCAATGATCTTAGATCATGTGACATGTATGTTGTTTTGTGTGTCTGCAGTCTGTCAGGATGTCTGATCACAGAGGAAGGCTGTGCTTCTCTGGCCTCAGCTCTGAGGTCCAACCCCTCCCATCTGAGAGGGCTGGCATTGAGTAACAACAACTTGCAAAGTTCAGGAGTGAAGCTGCTGTCTGCTGGACTGGAGAGTCCACACTGTGCACTGGAAACTCTCAGGTCAGAATTCATCAACCTGCACAACTCATCACTATTTAAACTGTGATTTATATGACTTGATAAACACCTGGACAATTTCTCTACTCAAATTATTTTCAGACCAGTTGTGTGTTTAGACCCTGTGAATAACTTTCTACTAATATATTTCCATTTGTTTTGTTCTGTCTCCGCTGTTTGAACCTGAAATACGAGAGAGGAGTTTTAGATACAAAAACTGAATGAAGAACTGTGTAATTGGCCCAAAGTAACACACATACAGACAGTAATTCAGTTAACAGTGTTTTGGTAACAGTTATAGTTTCTTTTAATTTCAGAGCAGTATCTGTGCTGGGATGATAGTGATTTTTAGGCACAATGGTGATATGACAGTGCACCCCAGCTGTTATGTGGTTAACTACCATTTAATTCTTCTTTTGTTTCATACAACCTTTAAACTCTGGATGATTCCTGAAACTGTGTGAAGTATAGTCAGTGAGTATGAGTGAAGGAGTCAGAAATGTTTTCTTACTGTTCCACAACCTTCAGTCCTTATATGCCACATTAGTTGGGATTCCTGATCTTTATTCAACTGCGAGCATCTGATACAGAGTCATTTACCTCTGTGACATGTTGGAGGTTTGATCTTCTTACAAACTGTAGTCATATCTGTCACCTGCGGCTCTTCATCTTAGCAGCTCATTGTGGCTGCTTCTTCTTTCACTATTCTTTATTTAGACCTATTTTTAGCAGTGAAGAGTTAGCAGACGCTAACATCATGTTGACTAAGGTTACAGAAAGCTGGAACTGCCTCACAATACAAACCTTACTGTGGTTGGCCATTTGAATTTAGAAGTAGTGACTGGAAGTATTAATTTTAACTCTAAAGATTACAGAAACATATTGGTGATAATAGTAATAAACACACTACCTTCCAGTCCTGCAATGATCTTAGATCATGTGACATGTATGTTGTTTTGTGTGTCTGCAGGCTGTCAGGATGTCTGATCACAGAGGAAGGGTGTGCTTCTCTGGCCTCAGCTCTGAGGTCCAACCCCTCCCATCTGAGAGGGCTGGACTTGAGTAACAACAACTTGCAAAGTTCAGGAGTGAAGCTGCTGTCTGCTGGACTGGAGAGTCCACACTGTGCACTGGAAACTCTCAGGTCAGAATTCATCAACCTGCACAACTCATCACTATTTAAACTGTGATTTATATGACTTGATAAACACCTGGACAATTTCTCTACTCAAATTATTTTCAGACCAGTTGTGTGTTTAGATCCTGTGAATAACTTTCTACTAATGTATTTCCATTTGTTTTGTTCTGTCTCTGCTGTTTGAACCTGAAATACGAGAGAGGAGTTTTAGATACAAAAACTGAATGAAGAACTGTGTAATTGGCCCAAAGTAACACACATGCAGACAGTTGTTCAGTGATCAGTGTTTTGGTAACAGTTATAGTTTCCTTTAATTTCAGTGCAGTATCTGTGCTGGGATGATAGTGATTTTTAGGCACAATGGTGATATGACAGTGCACCCCAGCTGTTATGTGGTTAACTACCATTTGATTCTTCTTTTGTTTCATACAACCTTTAAACTCTGGATGATTCCTGAAACTGTATGAAGTGTAGTCAGTGACTATGAGTGAAGGAGTCAGAAATGTTTTCTTACTGTGCCACAACCTTCAGTCCTTATATGCCACATTAGTTGGGATTCCTGATCTGTATTCAACTGCGAGCATCTGATATGGAGTCATTTACCTCTGTGACATGTTGGAGGTTTGATCCTCTTACAAACTGTAGTCATATCTGTCACCTGCAGCTCTTCATCTTAGCAGCTCATTGTGGCTGCTTCTTCTTTCACTATTCTTTATTTAGACCTATTTTTAGCAGTGAAGAGTTAGCAGACGCTAACATCATGTTGACTAAGGTTACAGAAAGCTGGAACTGCCTCACAATACAAACCTTACTGTGGTTGGCCATTTGAATTTAGAAGTAGTGACTGGAAGTATTAAGTTTAAATTTAAAGATTACAGAAACATACTAGTGATGAAAGTAATAAAGACACTACCTTCCAGTCCTGCAGTGATCTCAGATCATGTGACATATATGTTGTTTTGTGTGTCTGCAGCCTGTCAGGATGTCTGATCACAGAAGAAGGCTGTGCTTCTCTGACCTCAGCTCTGAGCTCCAACCCCTCCCATTTGAGAGAGCTTGACATGAGCTACAATCATCCAGGAGACTCGGGAGAGAAGCTGCTGTCTGCTGGCCTGGAGGATCCACACTGGAGACTGGACACTCTCAGGTATGGATAGACAGGTGGACTCTCTCAGGTATGGACCAACTCAGTCTCACAGCAATTCATGAAATAGTCATGTAATTTAATCTATTCGTGTACATTGACACGATTTTTCCATTTATTTCGTGACAGTCAGCACGACTTTCAAACTAATGTATTTCAGGTGGAAGTAGGTTTTGTTCCTGCAGCAGGTTTTTTTCTGTCAGTTGGGACTCGGGAGCTCAGAGGCTGTATTGTTTGTTCTCATATGCTATTCATTTTTAAACTATAACCGCTACATCACTCAACATTTAATCAAAAGATTTTATCCTTGTTTTTATTTTTTTACTCTAATATTACCAGTCTGGTGGTACCGGGGTATTTTCCTCACTGTCGATTTTAATATCTTTAACATTTCTCAACACTAAACAAGAAGGTGTCCTTGATAACTCAACAATATGAAAGGTTATGACCATCCGTTTTAATTATTTCAGCTTTGATTGTGAGAAATCAAGTTTTCTTGTCAGTTTTGGACGATAGTGGAAGCAGTTCCGTTAGCCTACCCATGATCCTCAGCGACCGTTACTATGGTGACGATGCCAGCTAAAGCCATGACATAAATTATATTCAGTATAACATTATACAGTACTGAAGATTGGTGGTTACAATCAGGAACAACATACTGTACTGTACATTGAAATGTAAAGAATATATTTGAATTTGATTAAATTATTATTATAATTTGTGAGCCAACGGGCTATCTATAGGAAGGTGCAAATTTTGTGACAATGAGTATATACATATACATATATATTCTTGATCAAAGAATTCATACATTTAGACACACACACACACACACACACATATGTATATATATATATATATATATATATATATATATATATATATATATATATATATATATATATATATATATATATATATAATCAGAGGAGGCTGGTCCATAGAGGCAGAGGCGGTTGCTCATCTTCTATTTTTGAGAGGCAACAGGGAGATCAAAATATAAAAAGAATACTTGGTTGAAATAAACCATTACCAAATGTCATTATCATTTATGAAATATCTCTTCGTTGGAAGAAATCCATGATTGAAATTCTGATTAAAATGCTTCAACAGTGACACCTGCAGGGCAGGAGGAGAAAGAGCAGTGTGTGTGAGGTGGTGGTGGGGAGCAGTGGGGGGGGAGTGGGGGGCAGAGGAGGACGGACTCCTGCTGTCCTCCTCAGGGTGGATCTCTTACATCAATTTAAAGTACTTCATTTTTTTTCATGCTAATCTAAGATTGGCCAAGACACGTAAAATGATGTTCCAAGGGAGGACGTCCTCCCTAACCAATCAACAACCAGAATACAATATTGACATCACTTTGGTCCAATGATAGTTTCCAGATTTCATCTTCAGTTCTCTACAACTGTAACGTACATGAGTGTGACGAACTGATAAGAGAAGAAGAGCAGTAAGATATAGATAAATTGATAGAGTAGCATATTAGAAAATAAATTATAACTTGCAAATTACAAACTATATTTTTAAACACATCAGTAAAACATTACATCTCATTTAGGCCCTTTCAACAACCAAATTACCCTCACCGGGACTACGGTGACGTGCTGCTGCTCTGAAGTGAACTCCTCCCAACAACAATAGAAAGTTAACAACATCATTTAAATGAAACAACCAGGAGAGTTAGCTTGTTTGTCATTGTTGCTAATGATATCAGACTGGTTAACCAGCAGTCACAAAGTTCTGTTAACTAACAAACAAGATGACCAACAGCCACAAATGGATGTTATGACATGAATACTTCATCTCCATGATAGAAAGAAGAAGACATCAGATAACGTGAGTCAGATACAGCTTCTCTCTCTCTGTCTCTTTGGTTGCTAATTTCATCTCTGATGGTTAAATGTCTCTGTGTGGCTGTTGTGTGAATTTATCTCCTTAACCAGAATGCAGCAGAGATCATATAATGTGCTGTAGGTAGTTTGCTTGTTGAAGTTACAGTGAGCTGTCTGGACTTACTCATTCATGTGGAATTGATCCAGTTTTTAATTGAGTGGTTGTTCAGTCACCTGTTGATGTTGTGTGATTAGTGAATGAGTGTGCAGGAGGTCTGGCTGCTTGTTGTAACAGTTTCTTCATTGTTGGTTTTTAAGCTGAGTTGTATATTGAGTAATAAGCTTAAAGTAACTAGAATAACAAGTGTTAACATGTCAGCTTTGTAGACTATATTTTATATGTGATGCATATAGATCAGAGTGTGTAAGTTATGTATTTGATACATGCATTAATACTTTCTGATGTGAACCTACACTTTTAGATCAGTGAATGTTTTTAGTGTTCAGTCTTTCTAGTATTCAGCACTGATCTGTTCCTGTATCACATTATAAGCTTTGTGGTACTTTATATATTTCTGTATACTAAGAAAATACACAGGAAACACGTGTAAATCATGTGATATGTTGTCTGTTTCTGATGAGAACATAAATCTGTTGTCACAATAGAACAATACTATAAATTTGAATTTAACTTTGTTGGTAAAATGACACATTGTGAACCACTGCACGGCTAAAATGAGCTCTTCTTTGTTTAGAAACAATATGTATATGCTAAATGTATTTAAAGAAGCAGCCTTTTCAACACTCAGGGGTTTTTGTTTTTGAAAGCAAATAGTTTTATTGGCATATAAAACTGTCCCCCACCCCTCTGATTTCATCAGCTGGGGAACAATGATATAGTTTGATGTGGTTTGTTGTGAGATTCCATGTTGGTTTTTCTCCTGTCCTCCCCAATATTTTGAGTCACCAGCTGCCACTGATATAACTATATATATATTATATACGTTCAGACGCGGCGCTAGAGTAAATCAATAGGACGGGCATTTGATTTTCATGAGGGGGCACAATGCATTGTATATTTGTTTAACCTGTTATCAAACAAGTTGAACACAGCTTTGGACGGAGGATACACAGACCCCCGGTCCTTGTGAAAGAAAACTGAATAGTAGGTTATCATTTTATAAATCTTTTGTTTATATGTTGCAAATGTTGTTAAACTAAGGGGTCAGTGGTTGTTGTCAACTGAATGTGATGTAATGTCATTGTCATTTTGGTATACATGTTGGTGAAGAAATCCTGCTCCTAGTCTAGTTGAACTCTTGAACTTGTTTCTATCTGAGGGCTGCTTGCTGACCTCTGGGGTTAGCTAGAGATATCTTTGTCTTAAGCCTGCTGTTTTAGAGACTGTGTGGATCATGAGGTATCTAGACAAGCTAAAGTTGAAGGATGTCCATGTTTGAAGTTATTGATTGACCATGAGGTCTCTGTTAGATCGTATGACCATACTTGTTTGTAAGAAGGTGTAACAGTTTGTGGAAGTGTCTATTAGGGACCAGACTGTTTTAGCTTTCATTCTGGAGAGGTATAAAGCTGTCTGGTTTGGGTTAACAATCTTTAGAGAAAGGGCCGGCTGAACAACATGCTTTCTCTGCAAAAATACAAGATGATTGTATTTTTGTTTGTGTTTGGACATTTGTATAATTGTTACTGATGGTGTGATGGATTGTACAGCGTCTACAACTGCGTCAACAAGTAACAATGTTTAATGCTTTCTTTATGTCTCTGTGTGGTTCTTGAGCAACGATAAAACATTTCCACAACATCCTCCCGCCAGTTAAAAAGGAACAAATTTAGTCTTTGCAAACAGAAATGATGTCTGTGTTAATTTGCATATAGAGCGAGGAAGTGAGATCCGAATAACAAGTGGTCACTCAAGACGGATGTTAATACCAGGCGTAAACAGACGTACTTGGAGCTGTCCACTTGTGATCGGATCACCTGAGACGGATGTTAATACCAGGTGTAAACAGACGTACTTGGAGCTGTCCACTTGTGATCGGATCACCTGAGACGGATGTTAATACCAGGTGTAAACAGGGACTAAGATGCAAGGAAAAGAAGCAAGTGAGGGAAACGTGGATGCAATTTAAGAGACTTGAGATGCAACCAAGGAAACAAAGCGAGGAGAGAGGAAACGAGAACATTTGTTTTTAGAGACATGAGACGTCCTTTCCTCTGAAGTGTCACATGAAGCGACGTCCGTTTCTGATGACGGCGGCAGCTGATCACAGCTGATCAGCTGTCAGTCAGTTTTAACAGCTGTAGAAACTTCTGATTAATACTAATAAATGTTCACAGTTATCACTGCAGCAGCTGTTTCCTCTCTGCAGCTGTTACCTGTTTAACAAACATAAATAACAACCTGCATTCTGCATTTATACTGTGTCCTGCTCAGAGGCACAGGAACCATTTCTACTCACAGAATGCGTTTATATTATTTATTGATTATTTGCATCTGTATTGTTTGATATTCTGATAGTGAATTCATTATTTAATAACCCAGAATATGATCAGAGTGTCTTTTGAACACTGGAAAATATGTATTTGGCTAAATGTTTCAGGGAAAATGGAAATGATGTAACTCATATCAAACCCGACGCTCAGGAATTTTCAGCCTCACATGTGACTGAATGTAAATGAGGATAAATGATGTAAAATATAAATGTGTTGAACTGTTATTATGGATCAAATTAAAGTCAGGGAGAGTCTGTCTGTCAGCAAGAAACAGTTTAATGGAGGAAATAACATCATGAAAAGACAAATCTTTCTAATAAGAGACTTGAGATGTATGTGGGTGCTTTTCATTAAGCTAACTCTATGCTTCCTCGCGTCCTCTCTCCTCCGTGACCCGGAAATCGATCTCTCTCCGCCATCATGGAGGATCTTCCGATCCCTTAAATGCACCTGGAGGAGACGAGGAGCGAGGAGAGAGGAGGCTCCTGGAGGAGCTTAGAGCCAGGAAACACAGGTGTATCCTAGTGGAAGTGTTTTAACGGACGGCAACACCCCTTTGATCCAAAGTGTGTATTGATTGGTCAGCTGATCTGACGGGACAGTAAACAGTCGGCTGTTGTTGTAATACAGCAGATCAGGAAACTACCTGTGGAGAAGGAATGAAAGCACAACAGCAGCTGATCATAGCCTATTTATTTATAAAATAAAGATGACTGAATCATGAATCAATCATTAAAACTTTCTACTATTTCTCTTCATGAGGCAAAAGGCTTCTCCTTTCTTCTTCTGTGTTTCAGAGCGTCTCAGCTCCTTCAGGAAAACATGACGTCACACAGCTGCGTCTCCTATAAAACCATCCTGAGCCTGAAAAGCACGTCAGACTTTCACAAACTAAATAAGCAACATTTTATTTAAACATATTCTGCAGGCTGCAGCTGTTTCTATTGTTCCTTTATGTGGGTTCTGTTCTTTCAGTAATTAACAGGTTTAAATTGTCTGTTTGTGTCTCATTCTGTGACAGACAGACGCTGCTATAGATCTATAATCAAATGATTAAACACTGGAGCAGTTATCAGCTGTTTTCCTTCCAGCTATCAATATGTAGAAATGATTAAGTAACAGTGTAAAGTCTTCATTCATTGTACATGAATTTTAAATGCAAACTTTACAGTTTAAACTGTTACTTAGTCATTTCTATTGTTGACTTATTCATATTTGACATTTAGGGTGAAGTGCGTCATGACAACTTGTATCCTCAAAATGATGCTGGAGTGAGCGACGACGTCCCGTTTGATAAATTAAATTCCTCCGTCCTCACGTCTCTCTCTCATCCTCGCTGGGAGAAGAGACGCGAGTGAGAGAAACCAGGAGACACGTTAGCGTAATGAAAAGCATCCAAGTATCCCAGAATGCATTTCACACCAACCGGCAGCGATGGCGGAGACTTTGAGTCAGGCTAAAAGCTGTTGTAACTTGAATTGTAGGATTATTAATATGTGACTTTATTAATTTTTAATGTTTTCAGGAGAGAAAGTAACATGTAGATTCCAACATGTGGCCAGTTTATCCCAGTAACTCCAGTCTGTAAACCTGCTGGGATGTGTTGGGAGATGTTTGGACCAGCCGCTCATCTCAGCTGCTAGCAGCCCGACTCCTGAGATGATCGGCCGGTCAACATGTGGTCATCCCGGGGAGAACATGATCCATGAACTGATCTGCAGCTCTTTGCTGATTCACCGCTGGCTCTAATGTCTCCGCAGCATTTAGATATATGATATAATTCCTTCTGGAAGATAAATGTTGGTCTCACAGATGAAATCTAACAATTGTAGCTGCAACATTAGTTTGTCTGAATGTAAAGTGAAGCTTCATGTTTTTACTGGACAGAACAGCAGCGCTGCCTCTGGAGCTCCACATGTACACATATCACCACATTTACACACATATACATGGATTCAAATGAACAGATTCATTTCATTTATTTTATTATGCTACATAACAGTTTAGATTTTTATTATAGCTACATTACAGACTGAATAACATCATTTACTGCATCTCTCTGTCAGTCAGGTTTTTGTTTTGTGAGATAAAAAGTGTTAGTGGAGCTTTGAGTTGAGATTATTTTGTCACAGTACAGTCAGGTAGGTGTGTTGAAGCTGAGCTGCTGCTGTTCCAGCTGCAGAATGATCTACTGCGTCCTCTCGTCCTCACAAGTTTGTACTACTGAGTCCAACTTGCCAAGTCTGAACTAGCAAGTACACAAGTCCCAACTTGGTGTATTTGGTATTGAGAATATATCAAGTACGTCATATATAAGATATATGCACATATTTTTTCCAGCTGGCTGAGGAGACTATTATGCATGCAAGCATAGATTGTACTAAATATGATCAATAAAGACAATATATGAAGGAAGAACTCAGGAAGACTGGACTTCAGGAGCTCAGTGTTCAAACTTTAATGAACCTGCCAAGTGGGTGCAGCAGTAGTTTTCTTTGAGTTTATTAGACAGACAGGATTAATGTGTAGGATTTAATCTCTGGTCCACACCCCGGAGCAGAAGGTGGCGGTAATGCACCTAATACGCTGGTTGACAACCGCCGTTATAAACCAAAAAGAAGTTGTTTTTTTTTCCAGACAGAGTGATACCTCCTGTCAGCCGAGGGGTTTCCTATCTGTGCAGCCGAACATAGCAGCTCCTCCGCGGACTGTTTCACCCTGACGGTCCTGGTGTTTCCTCCGCAGGCTGCACTTCACTCAGCTGCCCGACAGACCCGCTGCTTCTTCCCGCTTTAACCTGAATAACAAACCGGGGCTCGGTGCTCCGGTTGGATCCACATGGAGAGCCGAGGCTAACGTTAGCTGAGAGGCTAGCGGAGCGTTAGCCGCAGCATGTTAGGAAGCACAGCCAGCTAGCACAGCCAGCTAGCACAGCCAGCTAGCACAGCCAGCTAGCACAGCCAGCTAGCACAGCCAGCTAGCACAGCCAGCTAGCACAGCCAGCTAGCCTCAGAGAAACAGAGAAACAGAGAGAGTAGTTGGCAGTTACACGTTTCTTTTGGCATTAAGTGCATTTAGAGGCTAAATGATTTAGCAGCAAGATGGGCGGTGGATAAAGAGGAAGGGTGGAGCAGAGAGAGAGAAAGAAAGGGAAATAAACGTGCTAGCTAGCTAACGTAGCTAATGTTACTGATGCGTCATCATCGTCTCGTCAATGCTAAAGCTAATTAGCATATGTAGTCTAGTTAATGTGGTCAATATTATTATAAAATTCATGTGTTTTGGTGAAAGTTTCAGTGAGTGAGTTCATACTTTGAGCTGATAATTTAAAATGATTGAGACAACACAACGTCTTCTGTCACTATTCAGGCTGCTGTCATTTGTTGGAACTTAAAGATGTGTGTTATTTAATGTTTGTGTTGGTTAAAGGACTATTTGAACCTTTGATGGGTAACTGTTAGTGTATATCAGTAAACTGAGGAGGGTGTTGTGCTCTTGCTTGTTTCTTTTTGAAGGTGTAGAGAGCAGCGTTGGTGCCACAGTAGTAGTAGTGTCGTCTCCCTCCTTAATGATATGTACCTTTGGTTTTATTTCAGCTTCATAACACTACATTGTACTAAGCAGCTGTTGGCTCATTAGTTTGTTATTCACATGCACTAAAATTCAGCAGAATGCAGGAAATCAAGTCTTTGTAAGTAAAGTTTTCCTAGTGGGGACCCCCAGACCCCCCGCTGATAAACTGGACTGACTGGAGCTATATTTCCCAGCCTGAATGATTTTCCCAGTCCGGCCCTGCTGTATAATGTTATACTGAATATAGTTTATGTCACAGCTTTAGCGTCTTCACCATAGTAACGGTGGCTGAGGATCATGGGTAGGCTAATGTAGCCGCTTCCGCTATCGTCCAAAACTGACAAGAAAACTTGGTCACAACCTTTCATATTGTTGAGTTATCAAGGACGCCTTCATGTTTTATGTTGAGAAATGTTAAAGATATTAAAATCAACAGTGAGGAAAATACTCATACGCAGCGCGTCCTCTCCGGTCCCACCAGACTGCTAATATTAGAATAAAAACATGAAAACAAGGATCAAATCTTGATTAAATGTTGAGTGATGTAGCGGTTATAGTTTAAAAATGAAGAACAAATGAGAAAAAACAATCCAGCCTCTGAGCTCCCGAGTCCCAACTGACAGAAAAAAACCTGCTGCAGGAACGAAACCTGCTTCCACCTGAAATACATTAGTTTGAAAATCCTGCTGACTGTCACCAAAAAAAAGGAAAAATGGTGTCAATGAACACGAAGAGATTAAATTTAGTGAAAATTTCACTGATTACTGTGAGACTGAGACAGACAGGTGGACTCTCTCAGGTGAGGACAGACAGGTGGACTCTCTCAGGTGAGGACAGACAGGTGGACACTCTCAGGTGAGGACAGACAGGTGGACGCTCTCAGGTGAGGACAGACAGGTGGACAGTAAATCAGCTCAAACTCTTGAGACTGCAGCTGATCGTCAGCTGTAACCATCATGCAGGAATGTTCCACCTGTGTGAGAGGAAATAACTTGTCAGTCGTCCAAAGATTGTTGAGGAAAGACAAACAGAAACAGGCGGTTTATCATTTTCATGTTAGTGTGAATCAGTTTAAACAGTCCTGTCATCTGTTCACAATACAAACTGCTGAGTCTGACAAGAAAAAGTCTCATTGTTGACATGATTTGACTTTGAGACGCCTGATTGGCTGAATGTAGCTGCTGTCGATAGTCGTGGTGCGACGTGATGTGATGGACGGTTGTGTTGCCTAGCAACAGCAAAGCAGCTCAGTGTGATGAGGATCAGAGCTGCTTTTTCTAGAGTGATGTCATGTCCATGTTTGCATGCTGAAAGAGAACGTGCTGCTCTGACCCCCCTCCTCCTTTCAGGCTGCAGCCTGCTGGAGTCCGATGGTTGACACCAGGTCTGAGGAAGTGTAAGTGTGTTTTTCATTTCATTCATCAAAACAAAGCTCATTCACATCCTACTGAGGATGAAGATGATGTCATCATCAAACAGATGATAGATCAATAACTGCAGCTGTATTGTGTCTCGTTCTCTCCATCAGATTTCTGTCGACTCACACTGGATCCAAACACAGTAAACAGAAAACTCAAACTGTCTGACAACAACAGGAAGGTGACATATGTGTATGAGGATCAGTCATATCCTGATCATCCAGACAGATTTGATGTCTGGTCTCAGCTGCTGTGTAGAAATGATCTGACTGGTCGCTGTTACTGGGAGGTCGAGTGGAGAGGAGGAGTTAAAGTATCAGTGAGTTACAGAGGAATCAGCAGGAAAGGAAACAGTGATGACTGTGGGTTTGGATGGAATGATCAGTCCTGGAGTCTGGACTGCTCTGATGATGGTGGTTACTCTGTCTGGCACAATAACAGATCAACATCCATCTCCTCCTCCTCCTCCTCCTCTGTCTCTAACAGAGTAGCAGTGTATGTGGACTGTCCTGCTGGCACTCTGTCCTTCTACAGAGTCTCCTCTGACACACTGATCCACCTCCACACCTTCAACACCACATTCACTCAGCCTCTGTGTGCTGGGTTTGGGGTCTGGCCTAACTGGTCTGGTTCCTCAGTGTCTCTGTGTGGTCTGTAGGAGGAAGAGTCTCCTCCTGTTAGAGAAACTTTCTCACTGCTGACCAGATAGTTCAGTCTGTACAGGATCACACACAGCTGATGGTATTTAGTACCAACATGATCTCTCACTGCTTGTAAATGTAAACATGGTTTCCACATGATTGACAGTTTGTTTGTAAAATGAATCAAATGATAAACTGAGTCCAGTTGTTGTTGTTTTCTGTTGTTAGTGTATTAGAAAGGCTTGAACTGTAATGGGATAATGGGAATGGGATCTTCACAATGTTTAGTTGTAGTTCTTCTAGTAGTTTCATAGTAACTGTGTTACCTGATTCCTTCACTTATTTAGAGATCACATGACAAATGATGGTCAGAACAACAGGCCTCCTATTGGCTGGTTAAATGAACACCTGTAATGGTGACGGCTGAGGCTCAGCAGCTGGAGTGTGGCTGCTTTTATGCTGCGTTCATATCATATTGGAATGATGCTAATTATGAGATTCTGATTCTTATTATCTAATATTAGCTAGTTATAGCCATTGTTAATACCAAGCTTTTACATGTTAATTAGCATTATTACTAGCTGGTTATTATCAAATATTACCCACTATTACCTTGTTATTACCCAGCTGGAAGGTAAAGTGCTGCCACAAATCCTTCCAGCAGACACCAACAAAACTGCTTCTACGGTTCAACCTCAGTTTAGTCTCACTGGTGAAGTTTCTTACTGGATTTAAACCAGTTCATTTGTTAAATCTTTATGGTTTTAATTGATACGTTTGTCAGTTGATACATATATATGTGGTTCTTGAGAAATAATAATCAATCTGTCCGTTCTGAACAGACACGTTTTGAACGGGCTCTGCACTAGTTCTAATAAAAAAAGAAGTGTTAACTATTATTATTCTTCATTTCTTAAACTGTGCTGGTGTGTTTTTGTATTTCAGGATTGTATTGATTAGTTTTTATGTTGAATGTGTTTCTTTATGTTTCTTTGTCTTTTAACATCTTGGGACCATGTTGGAAATACGTGTTTTCACTGTAACATGTTATCACTTGGATTTCTGTTTTGTGTCTGTAATCCATAAATAAATAAATCATATCACAAACATTACTTTGCTCCAACAAATGTTTCTATATACAGGTGAGAGTGTTGAAGGTTACAGCATTTATAAATGACTTTAAATTAGATGAGAAATCATCCAAAACAAAGAAAACTGTTTTCTCTGCACTTTATTGTTGTAACAAAGACTTTTTCTTTTAACCTTCAGTTGGTTTTTAAATAAATAAGATAAATCAAGATAAAATAACTTCATTTATTATTTATTTTCATATTTCAAACCAGGCAGCAGGTGTTTGCTGCTTCTTCTTTCTGTACTCGAGGCCATTTTCAGGAAGGTTTCCCCAAACTGAGCGTGTGCAGAAGTTTTCCTGTCTGTTGAACAAGTTGAGCTTTTAGCTTTGATTGTAAATGAAACTTCAGTCAGAAAGTTTTACAGCTGCAGGAGTTTAACAGTCTGCTGATGTTCAGGACAAATTCTGTGGGCAGAGAAAGAAAACTAGTATCTAGTGGGACTCTACTGAGAGAGGAGACAAATGTCATATTTCCATCATGTTTTCCATTGTGTGGTTTTATTCCAGCCCATTAACAAGCATCAGGAGGGCAAAATATTAGGAACACTTTTCAATATAACACAGTCCAGTACAGCAGCCCCACTACCACCTCAATAATAAATATAAAATACAATTATCACCTTTCTGACAACGTCAACAACAACTGAGAATGTAGAAGCTTTGTAAATGTAGAATTGATGGCAGAGCTGTTGTGTTGGATCGCATCAGACTGCACAGGTGTTCCTAATAAAGTGATCTCCAGTCATTGTACATTTAGAGTCTGGAGGGTTGTGAGGTCACAGGTCACGTTAGAAAAAGCCTTCAGGACTGGAACATGGGCTGTGTGGGAGTCGGTCCTGATGAGATGTGATATATCAGAGTTGAGGCTAACATTAGCAGCTCTGGAAGGTTTACCTGAGATCAGCTGCTCGTCATCTTGTAAAAGTGAAACATGTTGAAAATACAAACAGTTAAGTATCAGTCTGATAATTCAGCAGTTTTTCTGTATGAAGTGTCTGAATGGTTTTTGGGTTGTGAGGAATTTAATGAGATTATTCAGTTTGATTTCAGTGTTCGTTCACTTGACATGTTAAGAGTGTCGAGTCATTACTGATGTAAATATAACGAGAATTAAATGAAGCTGCAACTTAAAGCAGCTTCTGTCTGTTTGTCTCCATCTAGCAGCAGAAACCTGAATCACAGTCTGGTGATTTAAACATCACAGCTCAAATAACAACAACAATAATAATATTAATAATAATAATAATAATAATAATAATAATAATAATAATCAACAGATGTCGACAGTCTGATCTTCTCTGGTCACAGAACTGAACTGGGATCAGTGAGCAGAAACTGGTTTGATGGTCTGAGACCACGTTCAGGCTCACAGGCTGTTAGAGGTCTGTTATATATTCTGGAGTCAGTCAGTCCCAGTTAGAGATGTGGCGGGAAACCTTTTTACAATAAACTGTGGTGAAACATTGTTTCTGACTGTGATTATTGTTGTTTTCAGAGACACTGTGAACACAGAGCAGCTGTTCTGTCTTCATCAGCAGTTTGATTCTGTTCAGACACGACGAAGCAGCTTTCTGCTGCTCACAGGCACAATAACCAGAGAAGCAGGTCAGATCAGTCCAGATCCAACATCTCTGCTCAGGACTTTCTATATTAACCTGAGCTGCCAACACACTGAAGAGCAGCAGCTTACAGGTCTGAATGTTCTCTGCTGCTGTTTGTTACTGATGTGCCTTTTATAAATGAATTGAACTGTTAACACTTCATACAAAGTTCAACACTCCAGTATTTGAATTAGTTAAATAAGCTCCGACCTTCAAATCCATCCATTTCATCAGGAAAAATTCATGAATTTCAGACTATGAATGTGTTTCTATAAGAAACTCTGAGCTGCATTTAAAGTGATTTCCAGTCAACAAGCTGCTTTTCTTTACTGTTTAAACTGTATTTAATCAACTGTTTTCAAAGCTGCAACACACAGAATAATATTCAGTCAATAAAACACAAGCTGATCTTTGTGTCATTTATCTGTGTTTTAGCACTAATAGCAGGATTTCAGGAACTTGAATGATTATCATGATAATACTGTTAATCATGATATTTTGACCTGTGATAGTCATAGTGTGATATCAGCACATCCTCAGTCCAAGTCCTGCTTTAAAGGTAAGTAATACAATTTTAAAATCAGCTGTAAAATGTAAATGAAACCAGTGAAATGATGCTGACGGCTGAAACGTGTTTTCTGAAGACATTAAAACAGAAACACAGTTTTAAAAAGTCCAGGTTCAGGTTTGGATTTGAGGTTTAATTTAGAGACAATAAGTAAAAGTTCTTCTCTGTGGCGTCGATAACAAACTGTCTGAGTGTTCGGAGCCTCCAAACAACAACAAAATGTTATCAGGAGTAAAAAATGAACCGATTACATCAATAAAACACACAGTTAGTTCAAAAATGTCAAAATATCAATCTGTATATTTTTTCTTTTAACCTTCAATTCATTTTTAAATAAATATAAATAAAGATAATAATATTTACATAAAGATAATTCAAGATAAAATAACTTCAGATGCTTTATTTCATTTGTTATAAATGATTAAATGTTTGTGAAATATGGAATAATTAGAAGAGTAAACCAAATGAAGTTTTAATTGAAAAGTATAAAACTTTATATTTCTTTTTACTCTACTAAGAAGTTTTGACTGTTTTTCAGGTTTCAGGTCTCTGTAGTTTAAAGTGATTTATATATAATATATATAATATAATATATATAAAGTATAAATACAGTATAAACTGTATATGACAACATTTCAGAAAAAATCAAACTTTGTCTCCTCCAGGCTGTGAAAACAAAAAGACAATAAAGACTAAATCTATTGAGAAAGAAAAGTGAATATAAATCTATTGTAGATGTGTGACACATGTTTTTAAACTAAGGGGTCAGTGTTTGTTATCAACTGGATGTGATGTCATGTCGTTGTCATTTTGGGCATACATGTTGGTGAAGAGATCCTGCTCCTAGTTCAGGGTTGCCAACTCTCACGCTTCACGCTGCCCAAACTATTCTCACACCAAAACATCGCCACAGCAACAGAGATGAACAGTCACAGTCTTTTTGCTAAAGAGTGATGCTTAAACTACGCGGATTATTTTTGTACAGTTATACACAGGGCTGTAACGGAGACTAAACGCACATAAACGCCGTTTAACCACCTCCTAAACTCTGAAACAGCGTTTACACAGAAAGCTGTTAAAGGCTCAGAGCGGCTTTCTACCGCAGCTTCTGTTGTATCTTCTGGGAGCGCTCGTTTTGTTTTCCGTTTGAACTTTGTATCCTTGTATGAGACACGGAGACAGCTGTTACTGTTAACGAGGGGTGACCAACAATCCACCGCCCGCTCCTGCTGCGCGGGTCTTTTAATCAAACAAACCCTCCGTGCTGAAGCCAGCAGGCAGACGAATGAATCAGAGTTCAGAGGATCATATATGACATTAACTGACGCGCAGCATCAAATAATAATGTCAGAAAAAGCAGCACAAAGTAAGAAGCTAGAAAAACTCTTCAGCAAAAAGTGGAGCTAAAGTTCTTTTAAATTGACATCAGTGATTTAAGCGTCCAGTTTATCTATCTGTTGCTGCTTTAGCCTGACTGTTACTTTACAGTAACGTTAATGTTAATGTAACGTTAGCTTGATAGTTTAGATAGATGGGCTGATGATGCATCCCCGCTGTGTGTTTTGTCCACAATGTCTGTAATTAACATCATACAAGTTAAAGTTCTGCTTCATGCTCACTCAGATTTTTAAAGGAAGGCTTTTTATATTTTCAGAGTGAGTGAAGGAATCAGGAGAGAGGAGACAGAAGTGAGGAAGAGTTGCAGGATGTAATAATGTTGAAAGGAAAACAAGCAGAAAGTAAAGAACTTTCAAAAAGATTGAAAGAAAAAGTTTAAGGATGAAAGAGAAACACAGAGGCCACGCAGGCGTCATCTGATAGACACCAACACATTCAAAGCAGGAAAACTGGTGAGGAAATTACAGCTGTATCTAGATGAATTACTGTTCTGGTAAATATTTTAAAGGCACAATCTGTTATTGGAATGTAGAGACATCCCACTAACACAAGTCAAAGAACAAGATTGAAACCTGCTATAAAATGACTTTTCATTCAGGCTGAATGAAATGATTGGACGGGATTATTACAGGCCTGCAACCGTCACACATACTGGATTTTCATTTGATTTATTGATGGCTGTCGGGATGTACAGAGAATTTCAACAACTATAACAAAAATGCTTCTAAAATACATTAGATACCCTAGCTTTAAGGTAAGCCTATAATTCAGATTGTATTGGCTGCGTTACATATTGTATGTCGTGATATGACAAATTAGTTGGCAGATTTACTTCATCTAAGTGTCCTGCCATGAAAAAAATAGTGAAGAACACTGATGTACATATTTGGCTGAGTGACTGTGTGTGTGTGTAAACCCTTGTTATTGCCTTTTAACTTGTGAACATTCAAATAAACGTTGTAGTTTTGATATCGGGAACAACACATCTTTGACTTTCATTAGTGAATGAACCTGTGTGCCCTTTATTGGATTAGTGTTTGTCTACTACTGTGGTGTAGTCAGGCTGTATCCTTAAATCTGAGACCTCCCGCTCCCACCACATGTGTAAACTGCATACTGTTTTACACCCTGATGCTCAACTGAGTCCAAATACGTGCACGTGATTAAGTGTGTGCACGTAGTCCTGATTAAGCCCATGGCACCAGGACCTGAAGCAGGCAGTTCATGGTGAGAAGCCCACCAACATCCCTGAGTTGAGACTGTTCTGTGAGGAGGAACGAGCTAAAATTCCTCCAAGCTGATGTGCAGAGCTGATAAACAGTTACTGGAAACGTTTGGTTGAAGTTATTGCTGTAAAAGGGGGTCACACCAGTTACTGAAAGCAAGGCTTCACATACTTTTGCCTCCCACACATATGTTAGATTGGATAATTTTCCTCAATAAATAAATGAAAAAGATGAAAAAAATGTTTTTTTTGTCCTATTTGTTTAATTGGGTTCACTTTATCTAGTTTTAGGACTTGTGTAAATATCTGATCATGTTTTAGGTCATATTTATGCAGAAATACAGAAAATTCTAAAGCGTTCACAAACTTGTTTGTCAGAAGGTGTAACAGTTTGTGTAACCTAACCCTAACCCTCTCTCTCATCTCTCTGGTATTTCCTGCTGTTTTTCTCTCTCTGTCTCTCTCTCTCTCTCTCTCTATGTCTCTCTCTCTATGTCTCTCTATGTCTCTCTCTCTATGTCTCTCTATGTCTCTCTCTCTCTCTCTCTGTCTCTCTCTCTATGTCTCTCTCTCTCTCTCTCTGTCTCTCTCTCTCTCTCTCTCTATGTCTCTCTCTCTATGTCTCTCTCTCTCTCTCTCTCTATGTCTCTCTCTCTATGTCTCTCTCTCTCTCTCTCTGTCTCTCTCTCTATGTCTCTCTCTGTCTCTCTCTCTATGTCTCTCTCTATGTCTCTCTCTGTCTCTCTTTATATGTCTCTCTCTCTCTATGTATCTCTATGTCTCTCTCTCTCTCTCTCTCTATGTCTCTCTCTCTATGTCTCTCTCTCTCTCTCTCTGTCTCTCTCTCTATGTCTCTCTCTCTGTCTCTCTCTCTATGTCTCTCTATGTCTCTCTCTCTATGTCTCTCTCTGTCTCTCTCTATGTCTCTCTCTCTGTCTCTCTTTATATGTCTCTCTCTCTCTATGTATCTCTATGTCTCTCTCTCTCTCTCTCTCTATGTCTCTCTCTCTATGTCTCTCTCTCTATGTCTCTCTCTCTGTCTCTCTCTCTATGTCTCTCTCTCTGTCTCTCTCTCTATGTCTCTCTATGTCTCTCTCTCTATGTCTCTCTCTGTCTCTCTCTATGTCTCTCTCTCTATGTCTCTCTATGTCTCTCTCTCTATGTCTCTCTATGTCTCTCTCTCTCTCTCTCTCTCTCTCTGTTATTTCCTGTTGAAGTTTAGTTTCTCTTTCTGTTGTCGTCGTGTCGCAGCTTCTTTTCTTCTTCTAAAGGTATTTATTGTGACTTTATTGTGTTTATATTGTGACAGTTTTCACTGTTTGACTCTTGAATGACTCTTTGTTCATCTTGTTAGTTTAGTTCCAGTAGAAACAGCAGAAATCTGTAGTTCAGAACTCTACTAACAGTCAACACAAATCAACATGCTGGAAGTTTTCCTCCATTTTAGGTTCACTGTTCAAAGTGTCCAATAACAGCTGACAGTACTGAGTCAGTGTTCACAGATCAATAACTTACAACATTTGTACATAACTTTATTTGTTATTTACAAGCAGAAGAAACAGCGCGTCTCACGCACGGCTGCTGCGGCGCGTCATCTAGAGATTCGGGGTCGCGCCTGTTTTTTCCGCGTAAGGCGCGGTTCTCAGCAAAAATAGACAGAGAAATGATCAGTTAATAGTCATAATAACATCATACCATCACTATGGTTTCAATGTCTATATCTGTAGAATATGTCACCACTGCGGGTCAGCCTGCGCGGTGCAGCCGGGGCAGGAAGCCTCTCTGGCAGGGAACTCCAGTAAAAAGAGTCGGTGACACACGGAGCTTCTTCTCTCGACTCCTGCTCACTTTCAGTCAGATCAGTTCCAACCAGAGTTCCTGCCTGCTGTTTCTCCTGCTTCCAGGCAGAGATTTGGTGTTATTTTCCTTATTTGTTGTCAGTTTCCCTCCTGACAGTTTGGAGGTTTTGGTGTGTTTGGCTCGTTTGGGGAACTTGGTGTCGTCTGGAGGGATTTTATTCACTTGGAGCGGTGACAGCAGGGTTTAACTGGCAGAATGATTAATATAATCAATAAAACCCCGTCCTTTGTGAGGAGTGTATGTGACTGACACCACCATCCCCGTCAGAAAGAAAGCCACTTTCACCTCACATATTATTTATTTATTTAGTTTTAGCAATTGAGCACATGCTTCTTAATCTTTTTCTGACTAAACTAAATGTAAATGAAATTTATACTTAAATGATATGAAAATGCTATTATTAATGGCAATTTTCAAAGCCAACTCTATGTAGAAAGATAGAGCAGCAGCAGCAGTGTGTGTCTCAGGAGTAATGAAGCTTCACTCAGTCGCTGCACAAACATTACGCACTGCCCTGTTGCCCTGCGTGTATTTCACAGCATCAGAGACAATAATGCAGGTCTTAATGAATGTTACCCCTGTGCCACACATTGTTCCACGTCTGCACGTCTTTAGTTGTGTTTAATGTTGAGCAGTAAAAGTAAACCATGTTTTAATAGATGTTCTGCAGTGAATTTATTGTTCATCAAACAGTAAAATGTGCTGCAGTTATATTAGGAACACTGTCACTAGCTAGCAAGTCAACAACAGCTCACCAACCTGACAGATACACATTTTATCAGCTTTCAACACGTCACTAACTGCACTTAAACACAGTCATGTGATTATGTTCTGACAGTTTGACATCAAATGAACTCAAACGGTTTCAAACAGTCTTGAGTTTGTTTGTGTAAAACATTTTATTCATTGTCAGAGAAGTTTAGTGTCAGTATGAAGGGTCGCCCCATTCAGTCACCTTTAAACTGGTGCATGTTTTAATAACCAGTATCATGCTGGTAGTGAGGGAGACTTTGTTTCACAGGTGGTATGGTTAGTGATTAACAGCTAATAAAAGTCATTAAATAATATTCTCTGGAATCTTTCTAAACTATATCACAGACAAACTGTTGAAAACATCTTTTCATTGATGATATTCAGTATTTTAACCAAGCTAAGAGCTGCAGCAATAGAAACTAAAGTTTATGTTGCTGCCAAACCTTCATTCAGTATCTTTATTCTATATCAATATAAAATCAATGTCACATTATATAAACTACAAAGTGAATCACTGTCATCAAAACACAGTAAACTCTGTTTGTGGAATAATGACGGAGTTTAAACTACAATGTGATGCCTCATCACAGGAAGATCTTTGTTCTGCTGTACAGAACTGCATTTAGTGTTGAGTCAGACAGATTGTTCTCTCTTATTCTGCCTGTTTTAATCTTTACTGTACATGATGGTGATGATGATGATGATGCTCCATTAATTCAACCATAAATCATGGAAACATCTGTACTTTGATCCTTATAATCTAACACTGATTGACAGACAACATTCCCACAAGATCAAATAGAATATAACACAGCTGTAGCAACTATAACAGAACCATAAATAAAGATGAATGTAAATAAAAATATGATGCATTGATGCTCTGAAATACAAACATTCACGTGATCTTGTGGCTCCTTCTAATCTCCTCGGGGATAAAAGAGAGAGAACACATTTAGTGTCTGACAAACTTCACAAGTTTTGTCTCCACTGATATTTGTGAAAATTGTTGCATCAGTATCTTTATGTATATTCACTAAATCATCAGTTGAAATACATGTCAGGCCTCTGAGTGTGATATGCTGCTTAACTGTTATTAATCAATAAAGTGTCATTCAGTACAATCTCTAATTAAAACAGCAAGAAGTACAAATGACTCCATAGAAAACCAGAGTCCTCAGACTGATGATGAAGGACTGATGAAGGAGAATCAGCAGCAGTTTCTCTCTCTGTGTTTCCTCTGCAGGTGAAGCTACAAAGACTCTGTGACTGGATGTGGATCTGAATTCACCTGGTGAGTATTTTTATTTCTTCTGCCACACAGCTGACTCCACCAGCAGCTCATCTCCATTAAATGTGCTCTATAGTGGTAAATGAAAAGCCAACAGAGAACTGGAACCTTCTGAAAGTAAAACATTAAACATTAAACCTCAGTGGAAATGAAGAATAATGTCTTACTTTGCTGCCATCTGGTGGTTGAATCAAGAATGACGCCGTTGTAACTGCAGTGCTGGTGTGATGTGCAGCTTGTTGTAATGAATGAGCTTGTTGTTGTGTTTGTGTGAAGGTGTTTCTCTGCTATGGATCAGTGTGAGGACAGAGAGGAGGGAGTCCCTCCCTCTAAAAGCTCTCTGTGTGGGGAACATGACAGCCAGACCAAAGCTCAGAGGTGAGATGAGGATCTCTAACTGTCCATCACTGTTCTCCACTCACATCACTCCACCATCATTATTCACACTCAGAGCTCTGTGTGTGTTGTGTTGAAGAACAAAGAAGCAGCACAGACCAGACTCTGCTGGACCTGGACCTGGACCTGGACCCAGCTGTGTGTCCATGAAGAGTGACAGGTCCATGGATAAACCTTTATATTTTAAACCTGGACAACCTGCTGATGGAAGGTCAGAATGTAAAGCTGCAAAGACTGAACAGACTTTTCATTTCTATCCAACATGCACATTTATCAGAGCTGTTGTTGTTTCAGGATCCAGCAGCAGAGACCAGACTCTCCTGGACCTGAACCCAGCTGTCTGTCCTTTAAGAGCGGCCGGTCGAAGGATGATTTCATTACTTTTAAAGGAGGACGTCCATCTGCTGATCAGATGTAAGCTGTAACTGACAGTAAACGTCGGGTTATGCTAGAAAAGAACTGGTTTGTACGACGTGTCGTCCGACCACGTCAGTGAAAAGCCGGCCATCATAGAGAGGGAGGAGACGTGATAATCATTTAAATATGGAGATAACAGATCACATGTTCAGACAGTCTCTCCTGGAAGACATTCATGGTGTTGCACTCGCTTGTTCATATGAAAAGTGACATGATATGATTTATTTATACATTACAAACATAAAAAACATGTTAAAGTGAAAACACTTATTTCCAACATGAACCCAAGATGTTAAAAGACAAAACACAAGACATACAACATAAAACTGAATCACCACAAATTGAAGAAAATAATAAACGCCCACATCAAAACACAAAGTACAACAAAGACAATTTGATGGCTTTTCTCAACAGAAAAGTCAAAAAGAGTCTTAGTCTGTGAAACAGGAACTGAAGTTTGCTGCCACTCTTAGATAATATTTCATCAACAACAGATTCACAGGACAGTGACTGGTCCAATATTATTCCTAAATATGAGACAAAATATTATAAAATTTCAGTTCCATTACAAAAGATTTTCAGTGTATTTGTTCTTGACGTCTTTGTTCCAAACAGGATTGACTGGGTTTTACCCAAATGTATTGAAAGCTTGTTATCTATGAGCCACTCTCTCACACTTTCTGATTCATTACTAAGAGTTGTGAATTTCACTGACATCATTCCCAGATAGCAGTAATGCAGAATCATCAGCATACAGCAGCAGCTTGCATGTCACAGCAGCTGTCGTATCATTTATATACATAAGAAATAAAAGAGGCCCTAAAATAGAACCGTGCAGCACCACACATGTAATATCCTGAGGTTCTGATAGAACCACTTCAACATCACAGACTTGAGTTCTTCCTGTAATGTAAGAAATAAACCATTTTACAGCAGTATGTCCAAACACCATGCACTGTAACTTTGACAACAGTACAGAATGATTCACTGTGTCAAAAGCTTTCTGCAAGTCAGCATAATTTCCTCCATCAAGGTTTTGTCTAATAAAATCAAACAAATGAATAAGACAGGTGTCAGTAGAGTCTGCTGCTGTAAAGCCAGACTGAAGCTCATACAACATATTGTATCTGACTAAATACTCCTCAACCTGCTCAAACACAAGACGTCCAAAAACCTCAGACATGACACCTGCCGACTTTCTCACTTTCTCACCTAAATGTCATTTTCATACTGGGAGCTGCCCAGTTCAACCAGTCTGATACAGGCAGACACTGAGCAGCTCCACTGGAGCAGCTGGAGGTTGTAGCTGCCTTGCTCCAGGGCACTCCAGCAGTGTACAGTGAGGGAGGGAGAGCTGTATGGAGGGTTGTTCAGAGCTGTTGGGACTAAACCAAACTGACTGATGAAGCAAAACACTGAGCTGAAAGCTACAAACAGACTGAGCTGTTGATTCTCAGTGGGATCAGCAGGACTAGTAAAGCTTTACCACTACAGGGAGTCATCTGATTCTCTGTTCACATCCAAATATCACTTGATGGACCTTTAGCTTGTGTTTGTCTCTGTGTGGACAGACATAATGTGAGCTCATTCTTCATGATTCCTCCACAGAGTGGACCAGGAGAGCTCAGAGGTTCCCAGTGGTCAGTCTGCCCAGCAGCATCAAACACACCTGGACTCCATATTTATGGTCTGTACATGTACAACAACTACTTTTACATCTATTGTGTTCACAATCATCTCCATGCTGCACTTTGTAGACCAGTGGATTGTCAGTCTGTCCAACATGGATCTAATGTTTGCTTCATAATTTCAGTTTGATTGTGTCATTCATATAGTATTCTGTTCCAGCTGCTGGAGGAGAACATCTTCACCTTTGTGAAGAACGAGCTGAAGAAGATGCAGAAGGTTCTGAGTCCAGATTACCAAGAATGCTTAGAGAGTCAGAGGGAGGATGAGGAGATGTTGGACGGTGAGGAGGAAGAGCAGAGGAGGAGCAGCAGAGAGGCATTTCTGAAGATCACACTGCTTTTTTTGAGGAGAATGAAGCAGGAATGGCTGGCTGACCGTCTGCAGAGCAGTAAGAGGATTTCTATAAAGATTTAACATGATGGATAAATGAGGAATTTACTGATGTCTCAACAGATGGAGGAAAATATGTTTTATTCACTCATTCTTTGAGGGAATGAAATGTTTAAATCTTTGCTTCATACTTCATTCATTGATCCTGTTTCCTATGTGTTCATTCAGGGACTCCTGCTGGAAGGTGTCAACGTAAACTCAAGTCTAACCTGAAGAAGAGGTTCCAGTGTGTGTTTGAGGGGATTGCTAAAGCAGGAAACCCAACCCTTCTGAATCAGATCTACACAGAGCTCTACATCACAGAGGGAGGGACTGCAGAGGTCAATGATGAACATGAGGTCAGACAGATTGAAACAGCATCCAGGAAAACAGACAGACCAGAAACAACCATCAGACAAGAAAACATCTTTAAAGCCTCACCTGGAAGAGATGAACCAATCAGAACAGTGATGACAAAGGGAGTGGCTGGCATTGGGAAAACAGTCTTAACACAGAAGTTCACTCTGGACTGGGCTGAAGACAAAGCCAACCAGGACATACAGTTCACATTTCCATTCACTTTCAGAGAGCTGAATGTGCTGAAAGAGAAAAAGTACAGCTTGGTGGAACTTGTTCATCACTTCTTTACTGAAACCAAAGAAGCAGGAATCTGCAGGTTTGAAGAGTTCCAGGTTGTGTTCATCTTTGACGGTCTGGATGAGTGTCGACTTCCTCTGGACTTCCACAACACTAAGATCCTGACTGATGTTACAAAGTCCACCTCAGTGGATGTGCTGCTGACAAACCTCATCAGGGGGAAACTGCTTCCCTCTGCTCGCCTCTGGATAACCACACGACCTGCAGCAGCCAATCAGATCCCTCCTTGGTGTGTTGACATGGTAACAGAGGTCAGAGGGTTCACTGACCCACAGAAGGAGGAGTACTTCAGGAAAAGATTCAGAGATGAGGAGCAGGCCAGCACCATCATCTCCCACATCAAAACATCACGAAGCCTCCACATCATGTGCCACATCCCAGTCTTCTGCTGGATCACTGCTACAGTTCTGGAGGATGTGTTGAAAAGCAGAGAGGGAGGAGAGCTGCCCAAGACCCTCACTGAGATGTACATCCACTTCCTGGTGGTTCAGTCCAAACTGAAGAAGGTCAAGTATGATGGAGGAGCTGAGACAGATCCACACTGGAGTCCAGAGAGCAGGAAGATGATCGAGTCTCTGGGAAAACTGGCTTTTGAGCAGCTGCAGAAAGGCAACCTGATCTTCTATGAATCAGACCTGACAGAGTGTGGCATCGATATCACAGCAGCCTCAGTGTACTCAGGAGTGTTCACACAGATCTTTAAAGAGGAGAGAGGGCTGTACCAGGACAAGGTGTTCTGCTTCGTCCATCTGAGCGTTCAGGAGTTTCTGGCTGCTCTTCATGTCCATCTGACATTCATCAACTCTGGAGTCAATCTGCTGGCAGAAGACAGAACAACATCCCAGAAGTCTGAAACAAGAGAAGAAGAATCTGCAGAGACATGTTTCTACCAGAGTGCTGTGGATGAGGCCTTAAAGAGTCCAAATGGACACCTGGACTTGTTCCTCCGCTTCCTCATGGGTCTTTCACTGCAGACCAATCAGACTCTACTACGAGGTCTGCTGACACAGACAGGAAGTAGCTCACAGACCAATAAGAAAACAGTCAAGTACATCAAGAAGAAGTTCAGTGAGGATCTGTCTGCAGAGAGAAGCATCAATCTGTTCCACTGTCTGAATGAACTGAATGCTCGTTCTTTAGTGGAGGGGATCCAACAGTCCCTGAGATCAGGAAGTCTCTCCACAGATAAACTGTCTCCTGCTCAGTGGTCAGCTCTGGTCTTCATCTTACTGTCATCAGAAAAAAATCTGGATGTGTTTGACCTGAAGAAATACTCTGCTTCAGAGGAGGCTCTTCTGAGGCTGCTGCCAGTGGTCAAAGCCTCCAACAAAGCTCTGTAAGTGCACAGAGAGTTATTTATTGATTGATTTATTGAAAAGATATAAAGAAGATATTATAAAGAAATATATTCAAGATGGGAGAAAAATACGTTTTTAAGTATTTTTCCACATTTGTTTTCCAGACTAAGTGGTTGTAACCTCTCAGAGAGAAGCTGTGCAGCTCTGTCCTCAGTTCTCAGCTCCCAGTCCTCCAGTCTGAAAGGGCTAGATCTGAGTAACAACAACCTGCAGAGTTCAGGAGTGAAGCAGCTGTCTGCTGGACTGGAGAGTCCACACTGTGCACTGGAAACTCTCAGGTCAGAATTCATCAACCTGCACAACTGATCACCATTTAAACTGTGATTTATATGACTTGATAAACACTTGGACATTTTCTCTACCCAAATTACTTCCAGACCAGTTGTATATTTAGACCCTGTGAATAACTTTCTATTTATATATTTTCATTTGTTTTTTTCTGTCTCCTGATTTACCAGAGAGGAGTTTTAGATTCAAAAACTGAATGAAGAACTGTGTAACTGGCCCAAAGTAACACACATACAGACAGTAATTCAGTTAACAGTGTTTTGGTAACAGTTATAGTTTCTTTTAATTTCAGAGCAGTATCTGTGCTGGGAAGATAGTGATTTTTAGGCACAATGGTGATATGACAGTGCACCCCAGCTGTTATGTGGTTAACTACCATTTGATTCTTCTTTTGTTTCATACAACTTTTAAACTCTGGATGATTCCTGAAACTGTGTGAAGTATAGTCAGTGAGTATGAGTGAAGGAGTCAGAAATGTTTTCTTACTGTTCCACAACCTTCAGTCCTTATATGCCACATTAGTTGGGATTCCTGATCTTTATTCAACTGTGAGCATCTGATACAGAGTCATTTACCTCTGTGACATGTTGGAGGTTTGATCTTCTTACAAACTGTAGTCATATCTGTCACCTGCAGCTCTTCATCTTAGCAGCTCATTGTGGCTGCTTCTTCTTTCACTATTCTTTATTTAGACCTATTTTAAGCAGTGATGAGTTAGCAGATACTAACATCATGTTGACTAAGGTTACAGAAAGCTGGAACTCCCTCACAATACAAAACTTACTGTGGTTGGCCATTTGAATTTAGAAGTAGTGAATGGAAGTATTAAGTTTAACTCTAAAGATAACAGAAACATATTGGTGATAATAGTAATAAACACACTACCTTCCAGTCCTGCAGTGATCTTAGATCATGTGACATGTATGTTGTTTTGTGTGTCTGCAGCCTGTCAGGATGTCTGATCACAGAGGAAGGCTGTGCTTCTCTGGCCTCAGCTCTGAGCTCCAACCCCTCCCATCTGAGAGAGCTGGACATGAGCTACAATCATCCAGGAGACTCGGGAGAGAAGCTGCTGTCTGCTGGACTGGAGGATCCACACTGGAGACTGGACACTCTCAGGTATGGATAGACAGGTGGACTCTCTCAGGTATGGACCAACTCAGTCTCACAGCAATTCATGAAATAGTCATGTAATTTAATCTATCTATTCGTGTACATTAACATGATTTTTCCATTTATTTCGTGACAATCAGCACGACTTTCAAACTAATGTATTTCAGGTGGAAGCAGGTTTTGTTCCTGCAGCAGGTTTTTTTCTGTCAGTTGGGACTCGGTAGCTCAGAGGCTGGATTGTTTGTTTCTCATTTGTTATTCATTTTTAAATTATAACCGCTACATCACTCAACATTTAATCAAAAGATTTTATCCTTGTTTTTATTTTTTTACTCTAATATTACCAGTCTGGTGGGACCGGGGTATTTTCCTCACTGTCGATTTTAATATCTTTAACATTTCTCAACACTAAACAAGAAGGTGTCCTTGATAACTCAACAACATAAAAGGTTATGACCATCCGTTTTAATTATTTCAGCTTTGATTCTGAGAAATCAAGTTTTCTTGTCAGTTTTGGACGATAGTGGCAGCAGTTACGTTAGCCTACCCATGATCCTCAGCGACCGTTACTATGGTGACGATGCCAGCTAAAGCCGTGACATAAATTATATTCAGTATAGCATTATAGAGTACTGAAGATTGGTGGTTACAATCAGGAACAACATACTGTACTGTACATTGAAATGTAAAGAATATATTTGAATTTGATTAAATTATTATTATAATTTGTGAGCCAACGGGCTATCTATAGGAAGGTGCGAATTTTGTGACAATGAGTATATACATATACATATATATTCTTGATCAAAGAATTCATACACTTAGACACACACACACACACACATATGTATATATATATATATATATATATATATATATATAATCAGAGGAGGCTGGTCCATAGAGGCAGAGGAGGTTGCTCATCTTCTATTTTTGAGGGGCAATAGGGAGATCAAAATATAAAAAGAATACTTGGTTGAAATAAACCATTACCAAATTTCATTATCATTTATAAAATATCTCTTCGTTGGAAGAAATCCATGATTGAAATTCTGATTAAAATGCTTCAACAGTGACACCTGCAGGGCAGGAGGAGAAAGAGCAGTGTGTGTGAGGTGGTGGTGGGGAGCAGTGGGGGGGGAGTGGGGGGCAGAGGAGGACGGACTCCTGCTGTCCTCCTCAGGGTGGATCTCTTACATCAATTTAAAGTACTTCATTTATTTTCATGCTAATCTAAGATTGGCCAAGACATGTAAAATGACGTTCCAAGGGAGGACGTCCTCCCTAACCAATCAACAACCAGAATACAATATTGACATCACTTTGGTCCAATGATAGTTTCCAGATTTCATCTTCAGTTCTCTACAACTGTAACGTACATGAGTGTGACGAACTGATAAGAGAAGAAGAGCAGTAAGATATAGATAAATTGATAGAGTAGCATATTAGAAAATAAATTATAACTTGCAAATTACAAACTATATTTTTAAACACATCAGTAAAACATTACATCTCATTTAGGCCCTTTCAACAACCAAATTACCCTCAGCGGGACTACGGTGACGTGCTGCTGCTCTGAAGTGAACTCCTCCCAACAACAATAGAAAGTTAACAACATCATTTCAATGAAACAACCAGGAGAGTTAGCTTGTTTGTCATTGTTGCTAATGATATCAGACTGGTTAACCAGCAGCCACAAAGTTCTGTTAACTAACAAACAAGATGACCAACAGCCACAAATGGATGTTATGACATGAATACTTCATCTCCATGATAGAAAGAAGAAGACATCAGATAACGTGAGTCAGATACAGCTTCTCTCTCTCTGTCTCTTTGGTTGCTAATTTCATCTCTGATGGTTAAATGTCTCTGTGTGGCTGTTGTGTGAATTTATCTCCTTAACCAGAATGCAGCAGAGATCATATAATGTGCTGTAGGTAGTTTGCTTGTTGAAGTTACAGTGAGCTGTCTGGACTTACTCATTCATGTGGAATTGATCCAGTTTTTAATTGAGTGGTTGTTCAGTCACCTGTTGATGTTGTGTGATTAGTGAATGAGTGTGCAGGAGGTCTGGCTGCTTGTTGTAACAGTTTCTTCATTGTTGGTTTTTAAGCTGAGTTGTATATTGAGTAATAAGCTTAAAGTAACTAGAATAACAAGTGTTAACATGTCAGCTTTGTAGACTATATTTTATATGTGATGCACATAGATCAGAGTGTGTAAGTTATGTATTTGATACATGCATTAATACTTTCTGATGTGAACCTACACTTTTAGATCAGTGAATGTTTTTAGTGTTCAGTCTTTCTAGTATTCAGCACTGATCTGTTCCTGTATCACATTATAAGCTTTGTGGTACTTTATATATTTCTGTATACTAAGAAAATACACAGGAAACACGTGTAAATCATGTGATATGTTGTCTGTTTCTGATGAGAACATAAATCTGTTGTCACAATAGAACAATACTATAAATTTGAATTTAACTTTGTTGGTAAAATGACACATTGTGAACCACTGCACGGCTAAAATGAGCTCTTCTTTGTTTAGAAACAATATGTATATGCTAAATGTATTTAAAGAAGCAGCCTTTTCAACACTCAGGGGTTTTTGTTTTTGAAAGCAAATAGTTTTATTGGCATATAAAACTGTCCCCCACCCCTCTGATTTCATCAGCTGGGGAACAATGATATAGTTTGATGTGGTTTGTTGTGAGATTCCATGTTGGTTTTTCTCCTGTCCTCCCCAATATTTTGAGTCACCAGCTGCCACTGATATAACTATATATATATTATATACGTTCAGACGCGGCGCTAGAGTAAATCAATAGGACGGGCATTTGATTTTCATGAGGGGGCACAATACATTGTATATTTGTTTAACCTGTTATCAAACAAGTTGAACACAGCTTTGGACGGAGGATACACAGACCCCCGGTCCTTGTGAAAGAAAACTGAATAGTAGGTTATCATTTTATAAATCTTTTGTTTATATGTTGCAAATGTTGTTAAACTAAGGGGTCAGTGGTTGTTGTCAACTGAATGTGATGTAATGTCATTGTCATTTTGGTATACATGCTGGTGAAGAAATCCTGCTCCTAGTCTAGTTGAACTCTTGAACTTGTTTCTATCTGAGGGCTGCTTGCTGACCTCTGGGGTTAGCTAGAGATATCTTTGTCTTAAGCCTGCTGTTTTAGAGACTGTGTGGATCATGAGGTATCTAGACAAGCTAAAGTTGAAGGATGTCCATGTTTGAAGTTATTGATTGACCATGAGGTCTCTGTTAGATCGTATGACCATACTTGTTTGTAAGAAGGTGTAACAGTTTGTGGAAGTGTCTATTAGGGACCAGACTGTTTTAGCTTTCATTCTGGAGAGGTATAAAGCTGTCTGGTTTGGCTTAACAATCTTTAGAGAAAGGGCCGGCTGAACAACATGCTTTCTCTCCAAAAATACAAGATGATTGTATTTTTGTTTGTGTTTGGACATTTGTATAATTGTTACTGATGGTGTGATGGATTGTACAGCGTCTACAACTGCGTCAACAAGTAACAATGTTTAATGCTTTCTTTATGTCTCTGTGTGGTTCTTGAGCAACGATAAAACATTTCCACAACATCCTCCCGCCAGTTAAAAAGGAACAAATTTAGTCTTTGCAAACAGAAATGATGTCTGTGTTAATTTGCATATAGAGCGAGGAAGTGAGATCCGAATAACAAGTGGTCACTCAAGACGGATGTTAATACCAGGCGTAAACAGACGTACTTGGAGCTGTCCACTTGTGATCGGATCACCTGAGACGGATGTTAATACCAGGTGTAAACAGACGTACTTGGAGCTGTCCACTTGTGATCGGATCACCTGAGACGGATGTTAATACCAGGTGTAAACAGGGACTAAGATGCAAGGAAAAGAAGCAAGTGAGGGAAACGTGGATGCAATTTAAGAGACTTGAGATGCAACCAAGGAAACAAAGCGAGGAGAGAGGAAACGAGAACATTTGTTTTTAGAGACATGAGACGTCCTTTCCTCTGAAGTGTCACATGAAGCGACGTCCGTTTCTGATGACGGCGGCAGCTGATCACAGCTGATCAGCTGTCAGTCAGTTTTAACAGCTGTAGAAACTTCTGATTAATACTAATAAATGTTCACAGTTATCACTGCAGCAGCTGTTTCCTCTCTGCAGCTGTTACCTGTTTAACAAACATAAATAACAACCTGCATTCTGCATTTATACTGTGTCCTGCTCAGAGGCACAGGAACCATTTCTACTCACAGAATGCTTTTATATTATTTATTGATTATTTGCATCTGTATTGTTTGATATTCTGATAGTGAATTCATTATTTAATAACCCAGAATATGATCAGAGTGTCTTTTGAACACTGGAAAATATGTATTTGGCTAAATGTTTCAGGGAAAATGGAAATGATGTAACTCATATCAAACCCGACGCTCAGGAATTTTCAGCCTCACATGTGACTGAATGTAAATGAGGATAAATGATGTAAAATATAAATGTGTTGAACTGTTATTATGGATCAAATTAAAGTCAGGGAGAGTCTGTCTGTCAGCAAGAAACAGTTTAATGGAGGAAATAACATCATGAAAAGACAAATCTTTCTAATAAGAGTCTTGAGATGTATGTGGGTGCTTTTCATTAAGCTAACTCTATGCTTCCTCGTGTCCTCTCTCCTCCGTGACCCGGAAATCGATCTCTCTCCGCCATCATGGAGGATCTTCCGATCCCTTAAATGCACCTGGAGGAGACGAGGAGCGAGGAGAGAGGAGGCTCCTGGAGGAGCTTAGAGCCAGGAAACACAGGTGTATCCTAGTGGAAGTGTTTTAACGGACGGCAACACCCCTTTGATCCAAAGTGTGTATTGATTGGTCAGCTGATCTGACGGGACAGTAAACAGTCGGCTGTTGTTGTAATACAGCAGATCAGGAAACTACCTGTGGAGAAGGAATGAAAGCACAACAGCAGCTGATCATAGCCTATTTACTTATAAAATAAAGATGACTGAATCATGAATCAATCATTAAAACTTTCTACTATTTCTCTTCATGAGGCAAAAGGCTTCTCCTTTCTTCTTCTGTGTTTCAGAGCGTCTCAGCTCCTTCAGGAAAACATGACGTCACACAGCTGCGTCTCCTATAAAACCATCCTGAGCCTGAAAAGCACGTCAGACTTTCACAAACTAAATAAGCAACATTTTATTTCAACATATTCTGCAGGCTGCAGCTGTTTCTATTGTTCCTTTATGTGGGTTCTGTTCTTTCAGTAATTAACAGGTTTAAATTGTCTGTTTGTGTCTCATTCTGTGACAGACAGACGCTGCTATAGATCTATAATCAAATGATTAAACACTGGAGCAGTTATCAGCTGTTTTCCTTCCAGCTATCAATATGTAGAAATGATTAAGTAACAGTGTAAAGTCTTCATTCATTGTACATGAATTTTAAATGCAAACTTTAGAGTTTAAACTGTTACTGAGTCATTTCTATTGCTGACTTATTCATATTTGACATTTAGGGTGAAGTGCGTCATGACAACTTGTCTCCTCAAAATGATGCTGGAGTGAGCGACGACGTCCCATTTGATAAATTAAATTCCTCCGTCCTCACGTCTCTCTCTCATCCTCGCTGGGAGAAGAGACGCGAGTGAGAGAAACCAGGAGACACGTTAGCGTAACGAAAAGCATCCAAGTATCCCAGAATGCATTTCACACCAACCGGCAGCGATGGCGGAGACTTTGAGTCAGGCTAAAAGCTGTTGTAACTTGAATTGTAGGATTATTAATATGTGACTTTATTCATTTTTAATGTTTTCAGGAGAGAAAGTAACATGTAGATTCCAACATGTGGCCAGTTTATCCCAGTAACTCCAGTCTGTAAACCTGCTGGGATGTGTTGGGAGATGTTTGGACCAGCCGCTCATCTCAGCTGCTAGCAGCCCGACTCCTGAGATGATCGGCCGGTCAACATGTGGTCATCCCGGGGAGAACATGATCCATGAACTGTATAATTTAGTGAATATTTCACTGATTACTGTGAGACTGAGACAGACAGGTGGACACTCTCAGGTGAGGACAGACAGGTGGACAGACAGGTGGACACTCTCAGGTGAGGACAGACAGGTGGACAGTAAATCAGCTCAAACTCTTGAGACTGCAGCTGATTGTCAGTTGTAACCATCATGCAGGAATGTTCCACCTGTGTGAGAGGAAATAACTTGTCAGTCGTCCAAAGATTGTTGAGGAAAGACAAACAGAAACAGGCGGTTTATCATTTTCATGTTAGTGTGAATCAGTTTAAACAGTCCTGTCATCTGTTCACAATACAAACTGCTGAGTCTGACAAGAAAAAGTCTCATTGTTGACATGATTTGACTTTGAGACGCCTGTTTCTGATTGGCTGAATGTAGCTGCTGTCGATAGTCGTCGTGCGACGTGATGTGATGGACGGTTGTGTTGCCTAGCAACAGCAAAGCAGCTCAGTGTGATGAGGATCAGAGCTGCTTTTTCTAGAGTGATGTCATGTCCATGTTTGCATGCTGAAAGAGAACGTGCTGCTCTGACCCCCCTCCTCCTTTCAGGCTGCAGCCTGCTGGAGTCCGATGGTTGACACCAGGTCTGAGGAAGTGTAAGTGTGTTTTTCATTTCATTCATCAAAACAAAGCTCATTCACATCCTACTGAGGATGAAGATGATGTCATCATCAAACAGATGATAGATCAATAACTGCAGCTGTATTGTGTCTCGTTCTCTCCATCAGATTTCTGTCAACTCACACTGGATCCAAACACAGTAAACAGAAAACTCAAACTGTCTGACAACAACAGGAAGGTGACACGTGTGGAGGAGGATCAGTCATATCCTGATCATCCAGACAGATTCGATTACTGGGAACAGCTGCTGTGTAGAAATGATCTGACTGGTCGCTGTTACTGGGAGGTCGAGTGGAGAGGAAGAGTTTTTATATCAGTGAGTTACAGAGGAATCAGCAGGAAAGGAAACAGTGATGACTGTTGGTTTGGATATAATGATCAGTCCTGGAGTCTGATCGGCTCTGCTGATGATGGTTACTCTGTCCGTCACAATAAGAGAAAAACATTCATCTCCTCCTCCTCCTCCTCCTCCTCCTCCTCTGTCTCTAACAGAGTAGCAGTGTATGTGGACTGTCCTGCTGGCACTCTGTCCTTCTACAGAGTCTCCTCTGACACACTGATCCACCTCCACACCTTCAACACCACATTCACTCAGCCTCTGTGTGCTGGGTTTGGGGTCTGGTCTGGTTCCTCAGTGTCTCTGTGTGGTCTGGAGGAGGAAGAGTCTCCTCCTGTTAGATAAACTTTCTCACTGCTGACCAGATAGTTCAGTCTGTACAGGATCACACACAGCTGATGGTATTTAGTACCAACATGATCTCTCACTGCTTGTAAATGTAAACATGGTTTCCACATGATTGACAGTTTGTTTGTAAAATGAATCAAATGATAAACTGAGTCCAGTTGTTGTTTTCTGTTGTTAGTGTATTAGAAAGGCTTGAACTGTAATGGGATAATGGGAATGGGATCTTCACAATGTTTAGTTGTAGTTCTTCTAGTAGTTTCATAGTAACTGTGTTACCTGATTCCTTCACTTATTTAGAGATCACATGACAAATGATGGTCAGAACAACAGGCCTCCTATTGGCTGGTTAAATGAACACCTCTAATGGTGAAGGCTGAGGCTCAGCAGCTGGAGTGTGGCTGCTTTTATGCTGCGTTCATATCATATTGGAATGATGCTAATTATGAGATTCTGACTTGTAAATAGAATTCAGGTCAACATTCAAGTGGTAATTATGAAGTGGAAAAGCTGAAAGCTCTGATATTTACTGGATATGCTGGATTATTGTCAATAACAGTATTTTTGAGCCTCATTCCACCAACTTTGTAATCATGCAGCCGTCTCGATTTGTTGTGTGACATGAACGCTGGCAAGTTGTAAACATGGGAATCTTTCCCGCCTCTACCATCCATCCCATATGATGTGAACACAGCATTAGAGATGAGAAGTCCAGGAGCTGTTGTGTGTTTCTGACATACAGGAAGTATTTAGTTTTTCTCTGGAGTGTTTATTTAGTTCCTGTGTAGAGAATAAAGTTCATGATGATCAGTAGCTGATGTTAGTTTTCTCCATTTATTTTTGTGTGTGTGCATGTTAATTCATATCTAATTTCATATAGTAGATTGAAGGTATTTGACAGTTTCAGGACTGTTTAAAGTGTCAGTTTAATGTGTTTAGCTCACATTCAGTCTGACAGCTGTTGTTCAACATCAGACACACATTATTATTCCAAGCAGAGTATTTTTATATTCTTAAAACATGTGCGGAGGATCTTTAAAGTTCAGACAGTCTGTGACGACACAACTGACGTCAGTTAAAGTCTGTTTTGATTTTTTACATCCACTGTCAAACTTTTTTGGCTTTTTTTGGTCAGAGCGACTCAAAAACGATGAGTTCTGATGGTGTTTATTGATCAGATTGATGGATTGGATTCATGTTCTACAGACACACTGTGAGATACATAATCAAAGTCTAAAAATACATCAAAGGAACTTTACAACATATCTGATATACTGTGTAAACTTTGTAAATGTGCATCACATAAGATAGATGATGTGGTTCAGTCAAACTGCTGATGTGAGAGTGGAAGAACAAACTGGTTTTAATGGTTTTAATGGTGACACGCTGTAAAGAGACAGTTTGATTTCTGATGGTGAATGAAAAGACTTCATATAAATATGTTTAATAAGTATGTATTTGAACACTGGTGGAGTTTATTGATCCACTGGATGTGATTATTTCAAACATCTTCATTTCTTTTTAAAGCCTAAATGTTCCTGTTTTCATGTTTTAAAGTGTGAGTGAAGCAAACAGCTCCTCCTCTGACAGGATGTGATGCTGTGAGTGAACAGCAGGTGGCAGCAGACGCTCATGTTTCTGTTCCTCCAACACTTCAGTTTCACACAGTTTATATGTTCAGAGGTGGAAGAAATAAAACGCATCCTTTACTTTAGTAAAAGTAGTAAAACTACCATCAAATACTCCTTTACAAGTAAAAGTCCTGCATTCAACAATATATTGAAGCTCTGAGAAATAAAATGTAGTGAATCATGAAACAGTTGAGTGTTTCTCTCTGACATGTGGAGGAAAAGTAGAAGGTGTGTCCACCAGTCCTCCCATAACACAGTCTAACTGGTCCCAGTATGAATCTAACAGTGGGCAGACTGGTTTGATGATGGTGTGTGTATATTCAGTATCTATATGTTGTAGATTATTCTATGAATGATGATATTAAAATATATTTAGATTTCATTATCTGCTGTTTTTAACCATCTTGCCAAGTTGTGACTGTTGGCGTCGACCTGAACAGGAAACAGTCACAACCTGGAAAAATGTTCAAAACCTTTTTAATGGTGGAACCAGCAGAATATATTTTCATCCAGATGTTTCAAAGAGTCTTTGGCTATAGAGCTTGGTTAGAACAATGTAAAAGTGGGCTAATATTTAGATAATAAAGAGGTAATAATAATGTCATATAATGGTAGTTAATAAGTAATAGCTTGGTATTAACAGTGGGTGTAACCACGGTAACAAAGGGCCAAGAAGAAAGGGGATATTTAGTGGAAATAAACCTAAAGAACAATGAGGCAGAACTAATTACAAACATCACAGTAACATTTCAGTAACTATACAGTAACCTGCTAATAATAAGGTTATATCATGTTTTTATTTAAAACAGTAATATGATGACATAAATGGGGTAATAGCCTGATAATAATGATGTAATATGGTTCATATTTTCTAAATATTATGGGCTACTATCAGCGTCATACCTTCAAATGACATCACAGTTTTTGGACGTCTAAATCAGTGATTATCAAATTAACCTGCTGAAATTCTTCGTCTCTCGTGTTTTGTTTTGAGGTAAAAGTGTAAAAATTCTTCTTTTAATGCTGTGATTTGTTACCTGGAAACACGTCTGCTAGTTTCTGTGTAATAGCCATGAATCAGTGCTGCAAAATGCATAACTACATATTTCTACTTCATTTCACGGTGATATTAGATTAAACCAACAGCAACAACCCAAACCAAGAGGCACAGTGATCACCTGGAAACACACCTGGTAGGCCTAACCCTTCCACTGTTAACTCAACACAACATGTGCTACTGTTGATGAAAAGTTCCAGAAATATATGCTGCCTATGGACATATTTCACTCATCAAACTTCAGCTTCAAACAAGCCTTTTAAAAACATGTTTTTTATTATTATGGTATTTTGAAGTTAAAGAAAATACATCATTTTTTATCTTGGGTAACATGAAAGGAAGCATTTAGCAGCTGATTCATGGCTGTTACACAGAAACTACCAGGTGTGTTTCCAGGTAATCAACATGTCTCTTGGTGTTGGTTTCATCTCATCACAATCACCAAACATCACCGTCAAATGAAGTAGAAACTGGTAGTTTTGCATTTTGCATCTTTAGATGTGTTTCACATTATTATCTCTTTATTTTTGGCCCCTTATTATCTAATATTAGCTAGTTATAGCCATTGTTAATACCAAGCTTTTACATGTTAATTAGCATTATTACTAGCTGGTTATTATCAAATATTACCCACTATTACCTTGTTATTACCCAGCTGGAAGGTAAAGTGCTGCCACAAATCCTTCGAGCAGACACCAACAAAACTGCTTCTACGGTTCAACCTCAGTTTAGTCTCACTGGTGAAGTTTCTTACTGGATTTAAACCAGTTCATTTGTTAAATCTTTCTGGTTTTAATTGATACGTTTGTCAGTTGATACATATATATGTGGTTGTTGAGAAATAATAATCAATCTGTCCGTTGTGAACAGACACGTTTTGAACGGGCTCTGCACTAGTTCTAATAAAAAAAGAACTGTTAACTATTATTATTCTTCATTTCTTAAACTGTGCTGGTGTGTTTTTGTATTTCAGGATTGTATTGATTAGTTTTTATGTTGAATGTGTTTCTTTATGTTTCTTTGTCTTTGAACATCTTGGGACCATGTTGGAAATACGTGTTTTCACTGTAACATGTTATCACTTGGATTTCTGTTTTGTGTCTGTAATCCATAAATAAATAAATCATATCACAAACATAACTTTGCTCCAGCAAATGTTTCTATATACAGGTGAGAGTGTTGAAGGTTACAGCATTTATAAATGACTTTAAATTAGATGAGAAATCATCCAAAACAAAGAAAACTGTTTTCTCTGCACTTTATTGTTGTAACAAAGACTTTTTCTTTTAACCTTCAGTTGGTTTTTAAATAAATAAGATAAATCAAGATAAAATAACTTCATTTATTATTTATTTTCATATTTCAAACCAGGCAGCAGGTGTTTGCTGCTTCTTCTTTCTGTACTCGAGGCCATTTTCAGGAAGGTTTCCCCAAACTGAGCGTGTGCAGAAGTTTTCCTGTCTGTTGAACAAGTTGAGCTTTTAGCTTTGATTGTAAATGAAACTTCAGTCAGAAAGTTTTACAGCTGCAGGAGTTTAACAGTCTGCTGATGTTCAGAACAGATTCTGTGGGCAGAGAAAGAAAACTAGTATCTAGTGGGACTCTACTGAGAGAGGAGACAAATGTCATATTTCCATCATGTTTTCCATTGTGTGGTTTTATTCCAGCCCATTAACAAGCATCAGGAGGGCAAAATATTAGGAACACTTTTCAATATAACACAGTCCAGTACAGCAGCCCCACTACCACCTCAATAATCAATATAAAATACAATTATCACCTTTCTGACAACGTCAACAACAACTGAGAATGTAGAAGCTTTGTAAATGTAGAATTGATGGCAGAGCTGTTGTGTTGGATCGCATCAGACTGCACAGGTGTTCCTAAGAAAGTGATCTCCAGTCATTGTACATTTAGAGTCTGGAGGGTTGTGAGGTCACAGGTCACGTTAGAAAAAGCCTTCAGGACTGGAACATGGGCTGTGTGGGAGTCGGTCCTGATGAGATGTGATATATCAGAGTTGAGGCTAACATTAGCAGCTCTGGAAGGTTTACCTGAGATCAGCTGCTCGTCATCTTGTAAAAGTGAAACATGTTGAAAATACAAACAGTTAAGTATCAGTCTGATAATTCAGCAGTTTTTCTGTATGAAGTGTCTGAATGGTTTTTGGGTTGTGAGGAATTTAATGAGATTATTCAGTTTGATTTCAGTGTTTGTTCACTTGACATATTAAGAGTGTCGAGTCATTACTGGTGTAAATATAACGAGAATTAAATGAAGCTGCAACTTAAAGCAGCTTCTGTCTGTTTGTCTCCATCTAGCAGCAGAAACCTGAATCACAGTCTGGTGATTTAAACATCACAGCTCAAATAACAATAATAATAATAATAATAATAATAATAACAATAACAATAATAATAATCAACAGATGTCAACAGTCTGATCTTCTCTGGTCACAGAACTGAACTGGGATCAGCGAGCAGAAACTGGTTTGATGGTCTGAGACCACGTTCAGGCTCACAGGCTGTTAGAGGTCTGTTATATATTCTGGAGTCAGTCAGTCCCAGTTAGAGATGTGGCGGGAAACCTTTTTACAATAAACTGTGGTGAAACATTGTTTCTGACTGTGATTATTGTTGTTTTCAGAGACACTGTGAACACAGAGCAGCTGTTCTGTCTTCATCAGCAGTTTGATTCTGTTCAGACACGACGAAGCAGCTTTCTGCTGCTCACAGGCAGAATAACCAGAGAAGCAGGTCAGATCAGTCCAGATCCAACATCTCTGCTCAGGACTTTCTATATTAACCTGAGCTGCCAACACACTGAAGAGCAGCAGCTTACAGGTCTGAATGTTCTCTGCTGCTGTTTGTTACTGATGTGCCTTTTATAAATGAATTGAACTGTTACTTCATACAAAGTTCAACACTCCAGTATTTGAATTAGTTAAATAAGCTCCGACCTTCAAATCCATCCATTTCATCAGGAAAAACTCATGAATTTCAGACTATGAATGTGTTTCTATAAGAAACTCTGAGCTGCATTTAAAGTGATTTCCAGTCAACAAGCTGCTTTTCTTTACTGTTTAAACTGTATTTAATCAACTGTTTTCAAAGCTGCAACACACAGAATAATATTCAGTCAATAAAACACAAGCTGATCTTTGTGTCATTTATCTGTGTTTTAGCACTAATAGCAGGATTTCAGGAACTTGAATGATTATCATGATAATACTGTTAATCATGATATTTTGACCTGTGATAGTCATAGTGTGATATCAGCACATCCTCAGTCCAAGTCCTGCTTTAAAGGTAAGTAATACAATTTTAAAATCAGCTGTAAAATGTAAATGAAACCAGTGAAATGATGCTGACGGCTGAAACGTGTTTTCTGAAGACATTAAAACAGAAACACAGTTTTAAAAAGTCCAGGTTCAGGTTTGGATTTGAGGTTTAATTTAGAGACAATAAGTAAAAGTTCTTCTCTGTGGCGTCGATAACAAACTGTCTGAGTGTTCGGAGCCTCCAAACAACAACAAAATGTTATCAGGAGTAAAAAATGAAGCGATTACATCAATAAAACACACAGTTAGTTCAAAAATGTCAAAATATCAATCTGTATACTTTTTCTTTTAACCTTCAATTCATTTTTAAATAAATATAAATAAAGATAATAATATTTACATAAAGATAATTCAAGATCAAATAACTTCAGATGCTTTATTTCATTTGTTATAAATGATTAAATGTTTGTGAAATATGGAATAATTAGAAGAGTAAACCAAATGAAGTTTTAATTGAAAAGTATAAAACTTTATATTTCTTTTTACTCTACTAAGAAGTTTTGACTGTTTTTCAGGTTTCAGGTCTCTGTAGTTTAAAGTGATTTATATATAATATATATATAATATAATATATATAAAGTATAAATACAGTATAAACTGTATATGACAACATTTCAGAAAAAATCAAACTTTGTCTCCTCCAGGCTGTGAAAACAAAAAGACAATAAAGACTAAATCTATTGAGAAAGAAAAGTGAATATAAATCTATTGTAGATGTGTGACACATGTTTTTAAACTAAGGGGTCAGTGTTTGTTATCAACTGGATGTGATGTCATGTCGTTGTCATTTTGGGCATACATGTTGGTGAAGAGATCCTGCTCCTAGTTCAGGGTTGCCAACTCTCACGCTTCACGCTGCCCAAACTATTCTCACACCAAAACATCGCCACAGCAACAGAGATGAACAGTCACAGTCTTTTTGCTAAAGAGTGATGCTTAAACTACGCGGATTATTTTTGTACAGTTATACACAGGGCTGTAACGGAGACTAAACGCACATAAACGCCGTTTAACCACCTCCTAAACTCTGAAACAGCGTTTACACAGAAAGCTGTTAAAGGCTCAGAGCGGCTTTCTACCGCAGCTTCTGTTGTATCTTCTGGGAGCGCTCGTTTTGTTTTCCGTTTGAACTTTGTATCCTTGTATGAGACACGGAGACAGCTGTTACTGTTAACGAGGGGTGACCAACAATCCACCGCCCGCTCCTGCTGCGCGGGTCTTTTAATCAAACAAACCCTCCGTGCTGAAGCCAGCAGGCAGACGAATGAATCAGAGTTCAGAGGATCATATATGACATTAACTGACGCGCAGCATCAAATAATAATGTCAGAAAAAGCAGCACAAAGTAAGAAGCTAGAAAAACTCTTCAGCAAAAAGTGGAGCTAAAGTTCTTTTAAATTGACATCAGTGATTTAAGCGTCCAGTTTATCTATCTGTTGCTGCTTTAGCCTGACTGTTACTTTACAGTAACGTTAATGTTAATGTAACGTTAGCTTGATAGTTTAGATAGATGGGCTGATGATGCATCCCCGCTGTGTGTTTTGTCCACAATGTCTGTAATTAACATCATACAAGTTAAAGTTCTGCTTCATGCTCACTCAGATTTTGAAAGGAAGGCTTTTTATATTTTCAGAGTGAGTGAAGGAATCAGGAGAGAGGAGACAGAAGTGAGGAAGAGTTGCAGGATGTAATAATGTTGAAAGGAAAACAAGCAGAAAGTAAAGAACTTTCAAAAAGATTGAAAGAAAAAGTTTAAGGATGAAAGAGAAACACAGAGGCCACGCAGGCGTCATCTGATAGACACCAAGACATTCAAAGCAGGAAAACTGGTGAGGAAATTACAGCTGTATCTAGATGAATTACTGTTCTGGTAAATATTTTAAAGGCACAATCTGTTATTGGAATGTAGAGACATCCCACTAACACAAGTCAAAGAACAAGATTGAAACCTGCTATAAAATGACTTTTCATTCAGGCTGAATGAAATGATTGGACAGGATTATTACAGGCCTGCAACCGTCACACATACTGGATTTTCATTTGATTTATTGATGGCTGTCGGGATGTACAGAGAATTTCAACAACTATAACAAAAATGCTTCTAAAATACATTAGATACCCTAGCTTTAAGGTAAGCCTATAATTCAGATTGTATTGGCTGCGTTACATATTGTATGTCGTGATATGACACATTAGTTGGCAGATTTACTTCATCTAAGTGTCCTGCCATGAAAACAATAGTGAAGAACACTGATGTACATATTTGGCTGAGTGACTGTGTGTGTGTGTAAACCCTTGTTATTGCCTTTTAACTTGTGAACATTCAAATAAACGTTGTAGTTTTGATATCGGGAACAACACATCTTTGACTTTCATTAGTGAATGAACCTGTGTGCCCTTTATTGGATTAGTGTTTGTCTACTACTGTGGTGTAGTCAGGCTGTATCCTTAAATCTGAGACCTCCCGCTCCCACCACATGTGTAAACTGCATACTGTTTTACACCCTGATGCTCAACTGAGTCCAAATACGTGCACGTGATTAAGTGTGTGCACGTAGTCCTGATTAAGCCCATGGCACCAGGACCTGAAGCAGGCAGTTCATGGTGAGAAGCCCACCAACATCCCTGAGTTGAGACTGTTCTGTGAGGAGGAACGAGCTCAAATTCCTCCAAGCTGATGTGCAGAGCTGATAAACAGTTACTGGAAACGTTTGGTTGAAGTTATTGCTGCAAAAGGGGGTCACACCAGTTACTGAAAGCAAGGGTTCACATACTTTTGCCTCCCACACATATGTTAGATTGGATAATTTTCCTCAATAAATAAATGAAAAAGATGAAAACTTGACTTGTGTAAATATCTGATCATGTTTTAGGTCATATTTATGCAGAAATACAGAAAATTCTAAAGCGTTCACAAACGTTCAAGCAGTTCTGTACTCGGCCTAACTGGTAAAACTCGTCTGGTCTCCATGTTTGTCGCAGCCTGTGACACTAAACTTGTTTGTCAGAAGGTGTAACAGTTTGTGGAAGTGTCCATTTAGGGACCAGACTGTTTTAGCTTTGCTTCTGGAGAGGTATAAAGCTGTCTAGTTTAGGTTCACAATCTTTAGGGAAAGGGCCGGCTGAACAACATGCTTTCTCTCCAAAAATACAAGATGATTGTATTTTTGTTTGTGTTTGAACATTTGTATAATTGTTACTGATGGTGTGATGGATTGTACAGCGTCTACAACTGCTTCAACTAGTGACAATGTTTAATGCTTTCTTTATGTCTCTGTGCCTCTTTCCAATGAGGAAAATTTCCACTATCTGATAAGGATTTATACAGTCTGTCAATGTTTGACTTTAGCTGTTCCAGGTTCTTTATTCCAAAGGTCAGCGCTGTGCTGGGATCATATTTCTTTACAGTCACTTCTGGTTAAAGATTAATCCAGAGTTGAGACTGTTTGTGAAGCAACTGACATTTGAAATCTTCCTGCTGTGAGTTACATGTTTGTTCTTCCTACGTTTGGTTTCCTGGTTGAAGCTGCTGATTAATTTCACCTTCACTCATCAGCTTGATGAAAATGATTTTCAGCATCTAAAGGTAACGTAAGCAACAGGTTTCATCATGTTTGTGTCAGCGGGGGTTAAAATGATGTGACACCAGTAGAGATGGTGCTAGTAGTGATTTATTATGTTGCTTTGTTGAATACTGGTGGAAGGTTTGAAACCTCGTTGATCCTCTTTGACTCTAATTAGCTTTGCTAACAAGATGCTGTTTAGACAACAGAAACATCAGAGGAAACTCTGGAAAAGCTTCATTAGTCAAAATTCAGCCTGTTGACACACTAAGTGACCAGAAAAATAGAAACACCCGAATAATACAATGAAATACAACAGTGATGCAATAAGTGTTAAGTTTTGTTGAGGTTCATTGGTTCTGTGGTTGTTGTTTTGGACTTAATTACTTTGAAAGATGTTTCTGATATTTAGTCGAGCTCATTTTCATATATAGAGGAGAGAAACTTATTACAAACACCTGGACAATATAAGACAATCCAGTACAGTTGTTAAACAGGCCAGCAGCACTTGGACTATTCCCCCCCCCTCTCAGAGTGGTATGTTCCATCTCTGCAGCTCATGAACATGTTCAGGACAGTTTTTATTTTCAAGGATTTAAGACAATTAAGATCAAAATTGTGTGTTACTGTCTTTGGTTTGGACTGTTGTGTGCGTCCATCACATTGTGAATAATCTGAGTCAAATATTAATGTAGTTACATGTATATTCATCCTTTCCTAAGATAATTATTTTATTAATATTATTCATTAATTGTAATTAATTATGATTATATTATAATTGTTTTGTTGGCTGCTACTGCTGGTCGTGCTAATTAGGATCAATCAGATCACATGAGTGTCTGCAGTGTCAGCAGCTTCCTGTGCTGAGCTTTTACTAAATATTACTGCATTCATCCTGCATTTTTCCATCATTTCTCAGTGGAAATCTTGTTGTATTGTTGAGTTTACATTTAATCAAGAATCAGACTAGTAGTTTCCACCAGTTAATGTGAATATCTGTTAATCATTAACCTGATATAATGAGCAGGTTTAACGGTCGTGAAAGGACACGCAGACACACCTGTATTATACAACCTGTTGACTCACCTTTAACATTATAAAGTTTTATCAACTGGAACTTTTGGACTATTTATGATCTGATCAGTCACGTCAGAGGTGGTCTGTGATTTCCAGGAAGCCAAGTGTGTGAGAGAAGCTGCTGTTCTCTTTCTTTTAACTGTTCTTCTGTCCTCACTAAGTGTTTAGTTACACAACACACTTCCAGTAAAGGCTGAAGACAGCAGTTTGCCTTTGGAGCTTTAATGGAGGAAAAATGTGAAATCAATATTAAACAAATCCAATAATATTATAAATCAGAGAAAGATGAGATACAATAAACAAGAGTGATAACAAAGGTGTTTGTCAGTAGTTAATATAGAAGACAGATACCACAAGTTTAAAATTATAAAGATCAAAATACATAACAGTTAACCCAACAGTAAAAATGATTCAGAGGGTTTAATTAGCAGCTCATTAGCCTCAGACAGCTCGTATGCTGCTAGCTTGGAAAGCATCTATGATGTAAAGAGAATCTACAGATGATGCAGCAACAAGAACATTTAGAGGGAGAATAAAAGATGCCTGTCAGTGTTTGCTCTGCTCAGTTTGAATGAAATGCTGGATGTTAGCATGTCAGTTAAACTAGCTGCTATAGAACTGTGTCAGCGTGGGTCGCTGCTAACACACAACACCCAACTGAGACCATGTGCTGGCTGAAGAATAGTGACATCACAAACCTCACAAATGACCTTCAATCAGCTTGTTTCAACAACTGTTGTATTTGACTGCAGTTGAGTTTCCTCCATCACTGAGTGTATTTCACAGCATCAGAGACAATAATGCAGGTCTTAATGAATGTTACCCCTGTGCCACACATTGTTCCACGTCTGCACTATTTTAACACTAATTCCAACAGTCAACCTTTCACTGTCTGTTGTTACTCTGAAAAATTACCTGCATATAACATGTAATATGTGCATCAATAATAATAAATGAGACTCAAATAAATACACAGCTGACACTGAGTGTTAAAGGCTCAATGTATGATGCTGCTGCTTTTCATAAATGAATGAAATAGATTATTAATAATATGCTGTTTAGTTGTGTTTAATGTTGAGCAGTAAAAGTAAACCATGTTTTAATAGATGTTCTGCAGTGAATTTATTGTTCATCAAACAGTAAAATGTGCTGCAGTTATATTAGGAACACTGTCACTAGCTAGCAAGTCAACAACAGCTCACCAACCTGACAGATACACATTTTATCAGCTTTCAACACGTCACTAACTGCACTTTAACACAGTCATGTGATTATGTTCTGACAGTTTGACATCAATTGAACTCAAACGGTTTCAAACAGTCTTGAGTTTGTTTGTGTAAAACATTTTATTCATTGTCAGAGAAGTTTAGTGTCAGTATGAAGGGTCGCCCCATTCAGTCACCTTTAAACTGGTGCATGTTTTAATAACCAGTATCATGCTGGTAGTGAGGGAGACTTTGTTTCACAGGTGGTATGGTTAGTGATTAACAGCTAATAAAAGTCATAAAATAATATATTCCGAAATCTTTCTAAACTATATCACAGACAAACTGTTGAAAACATCTTTTCATTGATGATATTCAGTATTTTAACCAAGCTAAGAGCTGCAGCAATAGAAACTAAAGTTTATGTTGCTGCCAAACCTTCATTCAGTATCTTTATACTATATCAATATAAAATCAATGTCACATTATATAAACTACAAAGTGAATCACTGTCATCAAAACACAGTAAACTCTGTTTGTGGAATAATGACGGAGTTTAAACTACAATGTGATGCCTCATCACAGGAAGATCTTTGTTCTGCTGTACAGAACTGCATTTAGTGTTGAGTCAGACAGATTGTTCTCTCTTATTCTGCCTGTTTTAATCTTTACTGTAGATGATGATGATGATGATGATGATGATGCTCCATTAATTCAACCATAAATCATGGAAACGTCTGTACTTTGATCCTTATAATCTAACACTGATTGACAGACAACATTCCCACAAGATCAAATAGAATATAACACAGCTGTAGCAACTATAACAGAACCATAAATAAAGATGAATGTAAATAAAAATATGATGCATTGATGCTCTGAAATACAAACATTCCTGTGATCTTGTGGCTCCTTCTAATCTCCTCGGGGATAAAAGAGAGAGAACACGTTTAGTGTCTGACAAACTTCACAAGTTTTGTCTCCACTGATATTTGTGAAAATTGTTGCATCAGTATCTTTATGTATATTCACTAAATCATCAGTTGAAATACATGTCAGGCCTCTGAGTGTGATATGCTGCTTAACTGTTATTAATCAATAAAGTGTCATTCAGTACAATCTCTAATTAAAACAGCAAGAAATACAAATGACTCCATAGAAAACCAGAGTCCTCAGACTGATGATGAAGGACTGATGAAGGAGAATCAGCAGCAGTTTCTCTCTCTGTGTTTCCTCTGCAGGTGAAGCTACAAAGACTCTGCGACTGGATGTGGATCTGAATTCACCTGGTGAGTATTTTTATTTCTTCTGCCACACAGCTGACTCCACCAGCAGCTCATCTCCATTAAATGTGCTCTATAGTGGTAAATGAAAAGCCAACAGAGAACTGGAACCTTCTGAAAGTAAAGCATATAACATAAAACCTCAGTGGAAATGAAGAATAATGTCTCACTTTGATGCCATCTGGTGGTTGAATCAAGAATGACGCCGTTGTAACTGCAGTGCTGGTGTGATGTGCAGCTTGTTGTAATGAATGAGCTTGTTGTTGTGTTTGTGTGAAGGTGTTTCTCTGCTATGGATCAGTGTGAGGACAGAGAGGAGGGAGTCCCTCCCTCTAAAAGCTCTCTGTGTGGGGAACATGACAGCCAGACCAAAGCTCAGAGGTGAGATGAGGATCTCTAACTGTCCATCAATGTTCTCCACTCACATCACTCCACCATCATTATTCACACTCAAAGCTCTGTGTGTGTTGTGTTGAAGAACAAAGAAGCAGCACAGACCAGACTCTGCTAAACCTGGACCTGGACCTGGACCTGGACCTGGACCTGGACCTGGACCCGGACCCAGCTGTGTGTCCATGAAGAGTGACTGGTCCATGGGGAAACCTGTACATTTTAAATCTGGACAACCTGCTGATGGAAGGTCAGAATGTAAAGCTGCAAAGACTGAACAGACTTTTCATTTCTGTCCAACATGCACATTTTATATTTTATTTTTTTAACAGTTCTTTTTTATCTGATATCAGTGATTTTTTTTATCCTCCATCATGAGGTTGGAAAAAGTTATTATGGTCGTTGATTTTAATAATTATGTGGATGATGCCACTTGCAGCTTTGCTGCTGATTTTCTTAACGTCGCTGAGTCTTGTAATTTTATTCAACATGTGTCTGAGCCCACACACATTAGTGGGGATACTCTGGACCTTGTTTTTACACATGGTTTATCTATTGACTCCATTTGTTCTGAGGTGTTGCCTGTTATTGACCATAGTTGTGTTTTGTTTAACCTGTCTTTTAATCTAGATTCTCTGCCTAGTGAAAGTTTAAAATGCTTTTGTATCTTAAATCATCTCACAGCTGAAAGGTTTTCTGCAGCTTTTAACCAAAGATTGTCTAGTCCAGTCTTTTAACATTCATTGCTCCACCATCTTGGACAAAGTGGCTCCTTGTAAATTGCGATCTGTTCCCTCCATAAATTCATCTCGCTGGTTAAATAACACCATTCGTTGTTTCCGGCGTAGAGGTCGGAGGGCAGAGCAACTGTGGAAATCCACTAAGCTCAATGTTCACCATCTTCACTTTAAAGACCTGTTAACCGAGCTAAACAACTTGATTAAAGATGCGAGGGCTTCTTATTGCTCCAACCTCATCTCCACCAGTAAACACACATCGTCACTACGGCACCTCCGGATGTACCTGTTTGGTCAAATAAGAACTGCAGCAATTTTCTTTCTTTCTTTGTTGGTAAGATTAGAGATGTCAGAGCTAGCATCATCCCCTCATTTATTCCCCTCTCCACTTGTGTTTTTTGACCATCAATTTTGGACTGTTTTTCTCCAATTTCCAGGCAAAACCTCACTGTTCTGGTGGGTAGTATGAGATCCTCCTCCTCTCCCATTGACATTTTACCCACTTCCCTGCTCAAAAATGCACTTGAGTGTATTGGTCTATACTTGGTTTCTATTATAAACAACTCCCTGCAATCTGGTTGTGTCCCAGCTTACTCCAAACATGCAGTTGTTCAGCCCCTCCTGAAAAAAACCAACCTTGACCCATACAGTCTCCATAACTACAGGCCTATATCCAAGCAGCCTTTTATTTCTAAAATTTTAGAGAAGGTTGTCGCCAAACAGCTCACTGCTGTTTGACTGCACACAACATTTTTGATAAATTCCAATCAGGTTTCCGTCAGAAGCATTCCACCAAAACTGCTCTTCTCAGAGTTTCCAGGGGCAAAATGATGTCTTCTGATGTGGGTGAGTGCTGCTGGATCATAGCACAGCTTTTGACACTGTGGATCACAGAATAATGATAGAAAGGCTTAGACAGGGTGTGGTTGTCTCAGGGAGTGACCTGGTCTGGTTCTCCTCCTACCTGTCAGATAGGAGATTTTCTGTGTCTCTTGGTCCTTAGATGTCCCAAACTGCTGCTCTTTCCTGTGGTGTGCCTCATGGTTCTGTTTTGCGTCCTATTCTCTTTGCTTTATATATGCTCCGCCGAGGTCAAGTTACCAGCAAATTTGATATTTCCATTCCATGATCACTGTTACGCTGAAGATAATCAGCTCTATGTCTCTTTTATGGCCGATAACCCCAACAAACTGTCTGTGCTGCACAACTGTCTGACTGCCATAAAGGACTGGATGTCAAACAGCTTCTCACAGCTTAATACTGACAAGACAGAGGTTCTCATCATTGCTTCTGACAGTATAGCTCCCAGGGTTGCTCAGATAACTAAGTCCAGCAGGATGACTCACATCACACCTATTTTAAGTTTTAGGATTCATTTTAAGGTTTTTGTTATCACGTATAAAGCCCTGCATGGACAGGCACCTGAGTGCATCAGTGATCTAATCAATCCCCATATTGCCAATAGGTCACTTAGGTCTCTCGCTCTCGGCTGAAAACTAAAGGTGATCGTGTCTTTGCAAATGTGGCTCCAACACTATGTCTTTCTTTACATATACAGTCTGCATTTTCCATAGATGCTTTTAAAAAACAATTGAAGACCCATCTTTTTTAATTACTTTTGTGTCATCTTGAGCTGTGTGTGATGTGAAGTGATCATTCGTTCGTTTGTTTCTTCTTGAGGTACCCTGCTGCCTGTGTTTTGTTTTTATGTTAACTTTAACTTGTGGCATATGTTCTTATTGTTTGTGTGTTTTTATGTACTTAATTTTAACTTTTATTCCTGTGAAGCGCTTTGTGAATTTTATTATTATTATTATTATTATTATTATTATTATTATTATTATTATTGTTAGTAGTAGTAGTAGTATCATTACTATTATAATTTATCAGAGCTGTTGTTTCAGGATCCAGCAGCACAGACTAGACTCTGCTGGACCTGGACCTGGACCTGGACCCAGCTGTGTGTCCATGAAGAGTGACCGGTCCATGGGGAAACCTGTACATTTTAAACCTGGACAACCTGCTGATGGAAGGTCAGAATGTAAAGCTACAAAGACTGAACAGACTTTTCATTTCTATCCAACATGCACATTTATCAGAGCTGTTGTTTTTCCAGGATTCAGCAGCAGAGACCAGACTCTCCTGGACCTGAACCCAGCTGTGTGTCCATGAAGAGTGACCGGTCCATGGGGAAACCTGTACATTTTAAATCTGGACAACCTGCTGATAGTGGGTAAGAATGTAAAGCTGCAAAGACTGAACAGACATTACATTTCATCAGGTTATGCTAGGAAAGAACTGGTTTGTACGATGTGTTGTCCGACCACGTCAGTGAAAAGCCGGCCGTCATAGAGAGGGAGGAGACGGGATAATCATTTAAATATGGAGATAAGAGATCACATGTTCAGACAGTCTCTCCTGGAAGACATTCATGGTGTTGCACTCGTTTCTTCATATGAAAAGTGACATGATATGATTTATTTATACATTACAGACATAAAAAAACATGTTAAAGTGAAAACACTTATTTCCAACATGGACCCAAGATGTTAAAAGACAAAACACAAGACATACAACATAAAACTGAATCACCACAAATTAAATAAAATAATAAACGCCCACATCAAAACACAAAGTACAACAAAGACAATTTGATGGCTGAAGTAAAAATGGAATTGCAGATTTCATTATAAACCTGTGAACATGTTCCATAAATAAGTCCTGACCTGACTTCTATAAGCTCCTCTCATTTTTAACAGCTGGATGTGTAACAGGAGGCTGTTCCACAACACGGCAGCAGCTTAAAAAAAGGAACTTCTGGCTACATTATTCACTGGAGGGACTTTATATGAACACACACTGGCCCTGGTGTTATAGCCATGTTGAGTATGTTCCATTGTTATCTGTGAAGTATTGAGGAGCAAACCCATTGATAATGTTGAACATATGATGCAGCTTCTGTTGTTCTACTCTGAGCTGTACTGGCAGCAGTCCTACACTTCTGAATTCATCACCAACATGAGTTAAACAGGATACATTTAATAAATACTGAATAATATTATTTTGCATCACCTGCAGTTTGTTCCTAAATTTAGATGTCAAACCACTGAACCAATCAGAACAGGCAGAATCAAACTGACGCTGTACCAATGAGGACATGAGAAGTTTCTCAACAGAAAAGTCAAAAAGAGTCTTAGTCTGTGAAACAGGAACTGAAGTTTGCTGCCACTCTTAGATAATATTTTATCAACAACAGATTCACAGGACAGTGACTGGTCCAATATTATTCCTAAATATGAGACAAAATATTATAAAATTTCAGCTCCATTACAAAAGATTTTCAATGTATTTGTTCTTGACGTCTTTGTTCCAAACAGGATTGACTCGGTTTTACCCAAATGTTTTGAAAGCTTGTTATCTATGAGCCACTCTCTCACACTTTCTGATTCATTACTAAGAGTTGTGAATTTCACTGACATCATTCCCAGATAGCAGTAATGCAGAATCATCAGCATACAGCAGCAGCTTGCATGTCACAGCAGCTGTCGTATCATTTATATACATAAGAAATAAAAGAGGTCCTAAAATAGAACCTTGCAGCACCACACATGTAATATCCTGAGGTTCTGATAGAACCACTTCAACATCACAGACTTGAGTTCTTCCTGTCATGTAAGAAATAAACCATTTTACAGCAGTATGTCCAAACACCATGCACTGTAACTTCGACAACAGTACAGAATGATTCACTGTGTCAAAAGCTTTCTGCAAGTCAGCATAATTTCGTCCATCAAGGTCTTGTCTAATAAAAACAAACAAATGAATAAGACAGGTGTCAGTAGAGTCTGCTGCTGTAAAGCCAGACTGAAGCTCATACAACATATTGTATCTGACTAAATACTCCTCAACCTGCTCAAACACAAGACGTCCAAAAACCTCAGACATGACACCTGCCTACTTTCTCACTTTCTCACCTCAATGTAATTTTCATACTGGGAGCTGCCCAGTTCAACCAGTCTGATACAAGCAGACACTGAGCAGCTCCACTGGAGAAGCTGGAGGTTGTAGCTGCCTTGCTCCAGGGCACTTCAGCAGTGTACAGTGAGGGAGGGAGAGCTGTATGGAGGGTTGTTCAGAGCTATTGGGACTAAACCAACCTGACTGATGAAGTAAAACACTGAGCTGAAAGCTACAAACAGACTGAGCTGTTGATTCTCAGTGGGATCAGCAGGACTAGTAAAGCTTTACCACTACAGGGAGTCATCTGATTCTCTGTTCACATCCAAATATCACTTGATGGACCTTTAGCTTGTGTTTGTCTCTGTGTGGACAGACATAATGTGAGCTCATTCTTCATGATTCCTCCACAGAGTGGACCAGGAGAGCTCAGAGGTTCCCAGTGGTCAGTCTGCCCAGCAGCATCAAACACACCTGGACTCCATATTTATGGTCTGTACATGTAGAGCAACTACATTTATATCTGTTCTGTTCACAATCATCTCCATGCTGCACTTTGTAGACCAATGGATTGTCAGTCTGTCCGACATGGATCTGATGTTTGCTTCATAATTTCAGTTTGATTGTGTCATTCATATAGTATTCTGTTCCAGCTGCTGGAGGAGAACATCTTCACCTTTGTGAAGAACGAGCTGAAGAAGATGCAGAAGGTTCTGAATCCAGATTACCCAGAATGCCTAGAGGGTCAGAGGGAGGATGAGGAGGTGTTGGACGGTGAGGAGGAAGAGCAGAGGAAGAGGAGCAGAGACGCATTTCTGAAGATCACACTGCACTTCCTGAGGAGAATGAAGCAGGAGGAGCTGGCTGACCGTCTGCAGAGCAGTAAGAGGATTTCTATAAAGATTTAACATGATGGATAAATGAGACATTTACTGACGTCTCAACAGATGGAGGGAAATATGTTTTATATACTCATTCTTTGATGGGAATTAAATGTTTAAATATTTGCTTCATTCATTGATCCTATTTCCTGTGTATTCATTCAGAAAGTCCTCCTCCAGTTGGTCAACGTGAATTAAAGTCTAACCTGCAGAAGAAGTTCCAGTGTGTGTTTGAGGGGATTGCTAAAGCAGGAAACCCAACCCTTCTGAATCAGATCTACACAGAGCTCTACATCACAGAGGGAGGGACTGCAGAGGTCAATGATGAACATGAGGTCAGACAGATTGAAACAGCATCCAGGAAACCAGCCAGACCAGAAACAACCATCAGACAAGAAAACATCTTTAAAGCCTCACCTGGAAGAGATGAACCAATCAGAACAGTGATGACAAAGGGAGTGGCTGGCATTGGGAAAACAGTCTTAACACAGAAGTTCACTCTGGACTGGGCTGAAGGCAAAGCCAACCAGAACATACAGTTCACATTTCCGATCACTTTCAGAGAGCTGAATGTGCTGAAAGAGAAAAAGTACAGCTTGGTGGAACTTGTTCATCACTTCTTTACTGAAACCAAAGAAGCAGGAATCTGCAGGTTTGAAGAGTTTCAGGTTGTGTTCATCTTTGATGGTCTGGATGAGTGTCGACTTCCTCTGGACTTCCACAACACTAAGATCCTGACTGATGTTACAAAGTCCACCTCAGTGGATGTGCTGCTGACAAACCTCATCAGGGGGAAACTGCTTCCCTCTGCTCGCCTCTGGATAACCACACGACCTGCAGCAGCCAATCAGATCCCTCCTTGGTGTGTTGACATGGTGACAGAGGTCAGAGGGTTCACTGATCCACAGAAGGAGGAGTACTTCAGGAAGAGATTCAGAGATGAGAAGCAGGCCAGCACCATCATCTCCCACATCAAAACATCACGAAGCCTCCACATCATGTGCCACATCCCAGTCTTCTGCTGGATCACTGCTACAGTTCTGGAGGATGTGTTGAAGAGCAGAGGGGGAGGAAAGCTGCCCAAGACCCTCACTGAGATGTACATCCACTTCCTGGTGGTTCAGTCCAAGCTGAAGAATGTCAAGTATGATGGAGGAGCTGAGACAGATCCACACTGGAGTCCAGACAGCAGGAAGATGATTGAGTCTCTGGGAAAACTGGCGTTTGAGCAGCTGCAGAAAGGCAACCTGATCTTCTATGAATCAGACCTGACAGAGTGTGGCATCGATATCAGAGCAGCGTCAGTGTACTCAGGAGTGTTCACACAGGTCTTTAAAGAGGAAAGAGGGCTGTACCAGGACAAGGTGTTCTGCTTCGTCCATCTGAGCGTTCAGGAGTTTCTGGCTGCTCTTCATGTCCATCTGACATTCATCAACTCTGGAGTCAATCTGCTGGCAGAAGACAGAACAACATCCCAGAAGTCTGAAACAATAGAAGAAAAATCTGCAGAGCCACATTTCTACCAGAGTGCTGTGGATGAGGCCTTAAAGAGCCCAAATGGACACCTGGACTTGTTCCTCCGCTTCCTCCTGGGTCTTTCACTGCAGACCAATCAGACTCTCCTACGAGGTCTGCTGACACAGACAGGAAGTAGCTCACTGACCAGTCAGGAAACAGTCGAGTACATCAAGAAGAAGATCAGTGAGAATCTGTCTGCAGAGAGAAGCATCAATCTGTTCCACTGTCTGAATGAACTGAATGATCATTCTTTAGTGGAGGAGATCCAACAGTCCCTGAGATCAGGAAGTCTCTCCACAGATAAACTGTCTCCTGCTCAGTGGTCAGCTCTGGTCTTCATCTTACTTTCATCAGAAAAAGATCTGGACGTGTTTGACCTGAAGAAATACTCTGCTTCAGAGGAGGCTCTTCTGAGGCTGCTGCCAGTGGTCAAAGCCTCCAACAAAGCTCTGTAAGTACACAGATAGTTATTTATTGATTGATTTATTGATTTATTGAAAAGATATTCAAAGAAATATATTCAAGATGGGAGAAAAATACGTATTTAAGTATTTTTCCACATTTGTTTTCTAGACTGACTGACTGTAACCTCTCAGAGAGAAGCTGTGCAGCTCTGTCCTCAGTTCTCAGCTCCCAGTCCTCCAGTCTGAAAGGGCTAGACATGAGTAACAACAACCTGCAGAGTTCAGGAGTGAAGCAGCTGTCTGCTGGACTGGAGAGTCCACATTGTGCACTGGAAACTCTCAGGTCAGAATTCATCAACCTGCACAACTGATCACCATACCTTCCAGTCCTGCAGTGATCTTAGATCATGTGACATGTATGTTGTTTTGTGTGTCTGCAGGCTGGCAGGATGTCTGATCACAGAGGAAGGCTGTGCTTCTCTGGCCTCAGCTCTGAGCTCCAACCCCTCCCATCTGAGAGAGCTAGAGCTGAGTAACAACAACTTGCAAAGTTCAGGAGTGAAGCTGCTGTCTGCTGGACTGGAGAGTCCACACTGTACATTGGAAACTCTCAGGTCAGGATTCATCAACCTGCACAACTGATCACCATTTAAACTGTGATTTATATGACTTGATAAACACCTGGACATTTTCTCTACTCAAATTATTTCCAGACCAGTTGTATATTTAGACCCTGTGAATAACTTTCTATTTATATATTTTCATTAGTTTTTTTCTGTCTCCTGAAATACCAGAGAGGAGTTTTAGATTCAAAAACTGAATGAAGAACTGTGTAATTGGCCCAAAGTAACACACATGCAGACAGTAATTCAGTTAACAGTGTTTTGGTAACAGTTATAGTTTCTTTTAATTTCAGAGCAGTATCTGTGCTGGGATGATAGTGATTTTTAGGCACAATGGTGATATGACAGTGCACCCCAGCTGTTATGTGGTTAACCACCATTTAATTCTTCTTTTGTTTCATACAACCTTTAAACTCTGGATGATTCCTGAAACTGTGTGAAGTATAGTCAGTGAGTATGAGTGAAGGAGTCAGAAATGTTTTCTTACTGTTCCACAACCTTCAGTCCTTATATGCCACATTAGTTGGGATTCCTGATCTTTATTCAACTGTGAGCATCTGAGATGGAGTCATTTACCTCTGTGACGTGTTGGAGGTTTGATCCTCTTACAAACTGTAGTCAGATCTGTCACCTTCAGCTCTTCATCTTAGCAGCTCATTGTGGCTGCTTCCTCTTTCACTATTCTTTATTTAGACCTATTTTTAGCAGTGAAGAGTTAGCAGACGCTAACATCATGTTGACTAAGGTTACAGAAAGCTGGAACTGCCTCACAATACAAACCTTACTGTGGTTGGCCATTTGAATTTAGAAGTAGTGAATGGAAGTATTAAGTTTAACTCTAATGATTACAGAAACATATTGGTGATGAAAGTAATAAACACACTACCTTCCAGTCCTGCAGTGATCTTAGATCATGTGACATATATGTTGTTTTGTGTGTCTGCAGGCTGTCAGGATGTCTGATCACAGAGGAAGGCTGTGCTTCTCTGGCCTCAGCTCTGAGCTCCAACTCCTCCCATTTGAGAGAGCTGGACATGAGCTACAATCATCCAGGAGTCTCGGGAGAGAAGCTGCTGTCTGCTGGACTGGAGGATCCACACTGGAGACTGGACACTCTCAGGTATGGATAGGCAGGTGGACTCTCTCAGGTATGGACCAACTCAGTCTCACAGCAATTCGTGAAATAGTCATGTAATTTAATCTATCTATTCATGTACATTGACACGATTTTTCCATTTATTTCGTGACAGTCAGCACAACTTTCAAACTAATGTATTTCAGGTGGAAGCAGGTTTCGTTCCTGCAGCAGGTTTTTTTCTGTCAGTTGGGACTCGGGAGCTCAGAGGATGTATTGTTTGTTCTCGTATGCTATTCATTTTTAAACTATAACTGCTACATCACTCAACATTTAATCACAAGATTTTATCCTTGTTTTTATTTTTTTACTCTAATATTACCAGTCTGGTGGGACTGGGGTATTTTCCTCACTGTCGATTTTAATATCTTTAACATTTCTCAACACTAAACAAGAAGGTGTCCTTGATAACTTAACAATATGAAAGGTTATGACCATCCGTTTTAATTATTTCAGCTTTGATTGTGAGAAATCAAGTTTTCTTGTCAGTTTTGGACGATAGTGGAAGCAGTTACATTAGCCTACCCATGATCCTCAGCGACTATTACTATGGTGAAGACGCCAGCTAAAGCCATGACATAAATTATATTCAGTTTAACATTATACAGTACTGAAGATTGGTGATTACAATCAGGAACAACATACTGTATTGTACATTGAAATGTAAAGAATATATTTGAATTTGAAGCTTTGTGATTGGCTGATTTCTTGAGGCAATGCAGTTTGGGACTCGTTGTTGACTAAAGCTTTGTCATGTAGCTACACAGTCCTCTAGTGTTTTTATTTCAACGCAGTTGTTATTTGTTTGTACCGATGAACTGATCAGCCGGGAGAGTTTCAGCCCATTAACTGTTGGAAATGTTTAAACAGGACGTCATGAAACAGTTCATCTAGGAAAATAAATGAGATTACTTTTTCTACTTTTTCTACTTTTACTGTTTTTGTGTGACGATTGTTATCACAGCTCTTTGTTGATAAAAAAAAAGCTTTTTTAAGAAAAGAATGAGATTACTTCCCAGTGGCCCAGAGTAACTCCTCCAACTTTGCATATTGAATTTATTTGTAAGCCTACTTTTCAAGTTATTATTATTATTATTATTATTATTATTATTATTATTATTATTTGTGAGCCAATGGGCTATCTATAGGAAGGTGTGAATTTTGTGATGATTAATATATATATATTCTTGATCAAAAAATTCATACACATAGACACACACACATACACAGATATATATATATGTACACTATGTTGCCAAAAGTATTGGCTCACCTGCCTGGACTCGCATATGAACTTAAGTGACATCCCATTCTTAATCCATAGGGTTTAATACGACGTTGGTCCACCCTTTGCAGCTATAACAGCTTCAACTCTTCTGGGAAGGCTTTCCACAAGGTTTAGGAGTGTGTTTATGGGAATTTTTGACCATTCTTCCAGAAGCACATTTGTGAGGTCACACACTGATGTTGGACGAGAAGGCCTGGCTCTCAGTCTCCGCTCTAATTCATCTCAAAGGTTTTCTATCGGGTTGAGGTCAGGACTCTGTGCAGGCCAGTCAAGTTCATCCACAACAAACTCAGTCATGTTGGAACAGGAAGGGGCCATCCCCAAACTGTTCCACAAAGTTGGGAGCATGGAATTATCCAAAATCTCTTGGTATGCTGATATCCTCCTCTGATAATATATATATATATATATATATATATATATATATATATATATGTATATATATGTATATATTATATTATCAGAGGAAGCTGGTCCATAGAGGCAGAGGAGGTTGCCCATCTTCTATTTTTGAGAGGCAACAGGGAGATCAAAATATAAAAAGAATACTTGGTTGAAATAAACCATTACCAAATTTCATTATCATTTAAAAAATATTTATTCTCTCTTCGTTGGAAAAAATCCATGATTGAAATTCTGATTAAAATGCTTCAACAGTGACACCTGCAGGGCAGGAGGAGAAAGAGCAGTGTGTGTGAGGTGGTGGTGGGGAGCAGTGGGGGGGGAGTGGGGGGCAGAGGAGGACGGGCTCCTGCTGTCCTCCTCAGGGTGGATCTCTTACATCAATTTAAAGTACTTTATTTTTTTTCATGCTAATCTATGATTGGCCAAGACACGTAAAATGACGTTCCAAGGGAGGACGTCCTCCTTAACCAATCAACAACCAGAATACAATATTGACATCACTTTGGTCCAATGATAGTTTCCAGATTTCATCTTCAGTTCTCTACAACTGTAACGTACATGAGTGTGACGAACTGATAAGAGAAGAAGAGCAGTAAGATATAGATAAATTGATAGAGTAGCATATTAGAAAATAAATGATAAGTTGCAAATTACAAACTATATTTTTAAACACATCAGTAAAACATTACATCTCATTTAGGCCCTTTCAACAACCAAATTACCCTCAGCGGGACTACGGTGACGTGCTGCTGCTCTGAAGTGAAGTCCTCCCAACAACAATAGAAAGTTAACAACATCATTTAAATGAAACCAGGAGAGTTAGCTTGTTTGTCATTGTTGCTAATGATATCAGACTGGTTAACCAGCAGCCACAAAGTTCTGTTAACTAACAAACAAGATGACCAACAGCCACAAATGGACGTTATGACATGAATACTTCATCTCCATGATAGAAAGAAGAAGACATCAGATAACGTGAGTCAGATACAGCTTCTCTCTCTCTGTCTCTTTGGTTGCTAATTTCATCTCTGATGGTTAAATGTCTCTGTGTGGCTGTTGTGTGAATTTATCTCCTTAACCAGAATGCAGCAGAGATCATATAATGTGCTGTAGGTAGTTTGCTTGTTGAAGTTACAGTGAGCTGTCTGGACTAACTCATTCATGTGGAATTGATCCAGTTTTTAATTGAGTGGTTGTTCAGTCACCTGTTGATGTTGTGTGATTAGTGAATGAGTGTGCAGGAGGTCTGGCTGCTTGTTGTGACAGTTTCTTCAGTTGGTTTTTAAGCTGAGTCGTATATTGAGTAATAAGCTTAAAGTAACTAGAATAACAAGTGTTAACATGTCAGCTTTGTAGACTATATTTTATATGTGATGCACATAGATCAGAGTGTGTAAGTCATGTATTTGATACATGCATTAATACTTTCTGATGTGAACCTACACTTTTAGATCTGTGAATTTTTTTAGTGTTCAGTCTTTCTAGTATTCAGCACTGATCTGTTCCTGTATCACATTATAAGCTTTGTGGTACTTTATATATTTCTGTATACTAAGAAAATACACAGGAAACACGTGTAAATCATGTGATATGTTGTCTGTTTCTGATGAGAACATAAATCTGTTGTCACAATAGAACAATACTATACATTTGAATTTAACTTTGTTGGTAAAATGACACATTGTGAACCACTGCATGGCTAAAATGAGCTCTTCTTTGTTTAGAAACAATATGTATATGCTAAATGTCTTTAAAGAAGCAGCCTTTTCACCACTCAGGGGTTTTTGTTTTTGAAAGCAAATTGTTTTATTGGCATATAAAACTGTCCCCCACCCCTCTGATTTCATCAGCTGGGGAACAATGATATAGTTTGATGTGGTTTGTTGTGAGATTCCATGTTGGTTTTTCTCCTGTCCTCCCCAATATTTTGAGTCACCAGCCGCCACTGATATAACTATATATATATTATATATGTTCAGACGCGGCGCTAGAGTAAATCAATAGGACGGGCATTTGATTTTCATGAGGGGGCACAATGCATTGTATATTTGTTTAACCTGTTATCAAACAAGTTGAACACAGCTTTGGACGGAGGATACACAGACCCCCGGTCCTTGTGAAAGAAAACTGAATAGTAGGTTATCATTTTTTAAATCTTTTGTTTATATGTTGCAAATGTTGTTAAACTAAGAGGTCAGTGGTTGTTGTCAACTGAATGTGATGTAATGTTATTGTCATTTTGGTATACATGCTGGTGAAGAAATCCTGCTCCTAGTCTAGTTGAACTCTTGAACTTGTTTCTATCTGAGGGCTGCTTGCTGACCTCTGGGGTTAGCTAGAGATATCTTTGTCTTAAGCCTGCTGTTTTAGAGACTGTGTGGATCATGAGGTATCTAGACAAGCTAAAGTTGAAGGATGTCCATGTTTGAAGTTATTGATTGACCATGAGGTCTCTGTTAGATCGTATGACCATACTTGTTTGTCAGAAGGTGTAACAGTTTGTGGAAGTGTCTATTAGGGACCAGACTGTTTTAGCTTTCATTCTGGAGAGGTATAAAGCTGTCTGGTTTGGCTTGACAATCTTTAGAGAAAGGGCCGGCTGAACAACATGCTTTCTCTCCAAAAATACAAGATGATTGTAGTTTTGTTTGTGTTTGGACATTTGTATAATTGTTACTGATGTTGTGATGGATTGTACAGCGTCTACAACTGCGTCAACAAGTAACAATGTTTAATGCTTTCTTTATGTCTCTGTGTGGTTCTTGAGCAACGATAAAACATTCCCACAACATCCTCCCACCAGTTAAAAAGGAACAAATTTAGTCTTTGCAAACAGAAATGATGTCTGTGTTAATTTGCATATAGAGCGATGAAGTGAGATCCGAATAACAAGTGGTCACTAAAGACGGATGTTAATACCAGGTGTAAACAGACGTACTTGGAGCTGTCCACTTGTGATCAGATCACCTGAGACGGATGTTAATACCAGGTGTAAACAGACGTACTTGGAGCTGTCCACTTGTGATCAGATCACCTGAGACGGATGTTAATACCAGGTGTAAACAGACGTACTTGGAGCTGTCCACTTGTGATCAGATCACCTGAGACGGATGTTAATACCAGGTGTAAACAGGGACTAAGATGCAAGGAAAAGAAGCAAGTGAGGGAAACGTGGATGCAATTTAAGAGACTTGAGATGCAACCAAGGAAACAAAGCGAGGAGAAAGGAAACGAGAACATTTGTTTTTAGAGACATGAGACGTCCTTTCCTCTGAAGTGTCACATGAAGCGACGTCCGTTTCTGATGACGGCGGCAGCTGATCACAGCTGATCAGCTGTCAGTCAGTTTTAACAGCTGTAGAAACTTCTGATTAATACTAATAAATGTTCACAATTATCACTGCAGCAGCTGTTTCCTCTCTGCAGCTGTTACCTGTTTAACAAACATAAATAACAACCTGCATTCTGCATTTATACTGTGTCCTGCTCAGAGGCACAGGAACCATTTCTACTCACAGAATGCGTTTATATCATTTATTGATTATTTGCATCTGTATTGTTTGATATTCTGATAGTGAATTCATTATTTAATAACCCAGAATATGATCAGAGTGTCTTTTGAACACTGGAAAATATGTATTTGGCTAAATGTTTCAGGGAAAATGGAAATGATGTAACTCATATCAAACCCGACGCTCAGGAATTTTCAGCCTCACATGTGACTGAATGTAAATGAGGATAAATGATGTAAAATATAAATGTGTTGAACTGTTATTATGGATCAAATTAAAGTCAGGGAGAGTCTGTCTGTCAGCAAGAAACAGTTTAATGGAGGAAATAACATCATGAAAAGACAAATCTTTCTAATAAGAGACTTGAGATGTATGTGGGTGCTTTTCATTAAGCTAACTCTATGCTTCCTCACGTCCTCTCTCCTCCGTGACCCGGAAATCGATCTCTCTCCGCCATCATGGAGGATCTTCCGATCCCTTAAATGCACCTGGAGGAGACGAGGAGCGAGGAGAGAGGAGGCTCCTGGAGGAGCTTAGAGCCAGGAAACACAGGTGTATCCTAGTGGAAGTGTTTTAACGGACAGCAACACCCCTTTGATCCAAAGTGTGTATTGATTGATCAGCTGATCTGACGGGACAGTAAACAGTCGGCTGTTGTTGTAATACAGCAGATCAGGAAACTACCTGTGGAGAAGGAATGAAAGCACAACAGCAGCTGATCATAGCCTATTTATTTATAAAATAAAGATGACTGAATCATGAATCAATCATTAAAACTTTCTACTATTTCTCTTCATGAGGCAAAAGGCTTCTCCTTTCTTCTTCTGTGTTTCAGAGCGTCTCAGCTCCTTCAGGAAAACATGACGTCACACAGCTGCGTCTCCTATAAAACCATCCTGAGCCTGAAAAGCACGTCAGACTTTCACAAACTAAATAAGCAACATTTTATTTAAGCATATTCTGCAGGCTGCAGCTGTTTCTATTGTTCCTTTATGTGGGTTCTGTTCTTTCAGTAATTAACAGGTTTAAATTGTCTGTTTGTGTCTCATTCTGTGACAGACAGACGCTGCTATAGATCTATAATCAAATGATTAAACACTGGAGCAGTTATCAGCTGTTTTCCTTCCAGCTATCAATATGTAGAAATGATTAAGTAACAGTGTAAAGTCTTCATTCATTGTACATGAATTTTAAATGCAAACTTTAGAGTTTAAACTGTTACTTAGTCATTTCTATTGCTGACTTATTCATATTTGACATTTAGGGTGAAGTGCGTCATGACAACTTGTCTCCTCAAAATGATGCTGGAGTGAGCGACGACGTCCCATTTGATAAATTAAATTCCTCCGTCCTCACGTCTCTCTCTCATCCTCGCTGGGAGAAGAGACGCGAGTGAGAGAAACCAGGAGACACGTTAGCGTAATGAAAAGCATCCAAGTATCCCAGAATGCATTTCACACCAACCGGCAGCGATGGCGGAGACTTTGAGTCAGGCTAAAAGCTGTTGTAACTTGAATTGTAGGATTATTAATATGTGACTTTATTAATTTTTAATGTTTTCAGGAGAGAAAGTAACATGTAGATTCCAACATGTGGCCAGTTTATCCCAGTAACTCCAGTCTGTAAACCTGCTGGGATGTGTTGGGAGATGTTTGGACCAGCCGCTCATCTCAGCTGCTAGCAGCCCGACTCCTGAGACGATTGGCCGGTCAACATGTGGTCATCCCGGGGAGAACATGATCCATGAACTGATCTGCAGCTCTTTGCTGATTCACCGCTGGCTCTAATGTCTCTGCAGCATTTAGATATATGATATAATTCCTTCTGGAAGATAAATGTTGGTCTCACACATGAAATCTAACAATTGTAGCTGCAACATTAGTTTGTCTGAATGTAAAGTGAAGCTTCATGTTTTTACTGGACAGAACAGCAGCGCTGCCTCTGGAGCTCCACATGTACACATATCACCACATTTACACACATATACATGGATTCAAATGAACAGATTAATTTCATTTATTTTATTAAGCTACATAACAGTTTAGATTTTTATTATAGCTACATTACAGACTGAATAACATCATTTACTGCATCTCTCTGTCAGTCAGGTTTTTGTTTTGTGAGATAAAAAGTGTTAGTGGAGCTTTGAGTTGAGATTATTTTGTCACAGTACAGTCAGGTAGGTGTGTTGAAGCTGAGCTGCTGCTGTTCCAGCTGCAGAATGATCTACTGCGTCCTCTCGTCCTCACAAGTTTGTACTACTGAGTCCAACTTGCCAAGTCTGAACTAGCAAGTACACAAGTCCCAACTTGGTGTATTTGGTATTGAGAATATATCAAGTACGTCATATATAAGATATATGCACATATTTTTTCCAGCTGGCTGAGGAGACTATTATGCATGCAAGCATAGATTGTACTAAATATGATCAATAAAGACAATATATGAAGGAAGAACTCAGGAAGACTGGACTTCAGGAGCTCAGTGTTCAAACTTTAATGAACCTGCCAAGTGGGTGCAGCAGTAGTTTTCTTTGAGTTTATTAGACAGACAGGATTAATGTGTAGGATTTAATCTCTGGTCCACACCCCGGAGCAGAAGGTGGCGGTAATGCACCTAATACGCTGGTTGACAACCGCCGTTATAAACCAAAAAGAAGAAGATTTTTTTTCCAGACAGAGTGATACCTCCTGTCAGCCGAGGGGTTTCCTATCTGTGCAGCCGAACATAGCAGCTCCTCCGCGGACTGTTTCACCCTGACGGTCCCGGTGTTTCCTCCGCAGGCTGCACTTCACTCAGCTGCCCGACAGACCCGCTGCTTCTTCCCGCTTTAACCTGAATAACAAACCGGGGCTCGGTGCTCCGGTTGGATCCACATGGAGAGCCGAGGCTAACGTTAGCTGAGAGGCTAGCGGAGCGTTAGCCGCAGCATGTTAGGAAGCACAGCCAGCTAGCACAGCCAGCTAGCACAGCCAGCTAGCACAGCCAGCTAGCACAGCCAGCTAGCACAGCCAGCTAGCACAGCCAGCTAGCACAGCCAGCTAGCACAGCCAGCTAGCCTCAGAGAAACAGAGAAACAGAGAGAGTAGTTGGCAGTTACACGTTTCTTTTGGCATTAAGTGCATTTAGAGGCTAAATGATTTAGCAGCAAGATGGACGGTGGATAAAGAGGAAGGGTGGAGCAGAGAGAGAGAAAGAAAGGTAAATAAACGTGCTAGCTAGCTAACGTAGCTAATGTTACTGATGCGTCATCATCGTCTCGTCAATGCTAAAGCTAATTAGCATATGTAGTCTAGTTAATGTGGTCAATATTATTATAAAATTCATGTGTTTTGGTGAAAGTTTCAGTGAGTGAGTTCATACTTTGAGCTGATAATTTAAAATGATTGAGACAACACAACGTCTTCTGTCACTATTCAGGCTGCTGTCATTTGTTGGAACTTAAAGATGTGTGTTATTTAATGTTTGTGTTGGTTAAAGGACTATTTGAACCTTTGATGGGTAACTGTTAGTGTATATCAGTAAACTGAGGAGGGTGTTGTGCTCTTGCTTGTTTCTTTTTGAAGGTGTAGAGAGCAGCGTTGGTGCCACAGTAGTACTAGTGTCGTCTCCCTCCTTAATGATATGTACCTTTGGTTTTATTTCAGCTTCATAACACTACATTGTACTAAGCAGCTGTTGGCTCATTAGTTTGTTATTCACATGCACTAAAATTCAGCAGAATGCAGGAAATCAAGTCTTTGTAAGTAAAGTTTTCCTAGTGGGGACCCCCAGACCCCCCGCTGATAAACTGGTCTGACTGGAGCTATATTTCCCAGCCTGAATGATTTTCCCAGTCCGGCCCTGCTGTATAATGTTATACTGAATATAGTTTATGTCACAGCTTTAGCGTCTTCACCATAGTAACGGTGGCTGAGGATCATGGGTAGGCTAATGTAGCCGCTTCCGCTATCGTCCAAAACTGACAAGAAAACTTGGTCACAACCTTTCATATTGTTGAGTTATCAAGGACGCCTTCATGTTTTATGTTGAGAAATGTTAAAGATATTAAAATCAACAGTGAGGAAAATACTCATACGCAGCGCGTCCTCTCTGGTCCCACCAGACTGCTAATATTAGAATAAAAACATGAAAACAAGGATCAAATCTCTTGATGAAATGTTGAGTGATGTAGCGGTTATAGTTTAAAAATGAAGAACAAATGAGAAAAAACAATCCAGCCTCTGAGCTCCCGAGTCCCAACTGACAGAAAAAAACCTGCTGCAGGAACGAAACCTGCTTCCACCTGAAATACATTAGTTTGAAAATCCTGCTGACTGTCACCAAAAAAAAGGAAAAATGGTGTCAATGAACACGAAGAGATTAAATTTAGTGAATATTTCACTGATTACTGTGAGACTGAGACAGACAGGTGGACACTCTCAGGTGAGGACAGACAGGTGGACACTCTCAGGTGAGGACAGACAGACAGGTGGACACTCAGGTGAGGACAGACAGGTGGACGCTCTCAGGTGAGGACAGTCAGGTGGACACTCTCAGGTGAGGACAGACAGACAGGTGGACACTCTCAGGTGAGGACAGACAGGTGGACACTCAGGTGAGGACAGACAGGTGGACACTCTCAGGTACAGACAGACAGGTGGACACTCAGGTGAGGACAGACAGGTGGACACTCAGGTGAGGACAGACAGGTGGACACTCTCAGGTGAGGACAGACAGACAGGTGGACACTCTCAGGTGAGGACAGACAGGTGGACGCTCTCAGGTGAGGACAGTCAGGTGGACACTCTCAGGTGAGGACAGACAGACAGGTGGACACTCTCAGGTGAGGACAGACAGGTGGACACTCTCAGGTGAAGACAGACAGGTGGACACTCTCAGGTACAGACAGACAGGTGGACACTCTCAGGTGAGGACAGACAGGTGGACACTCTCAGGTGAAGACAGACAGGTGGACACTCTCAGGTGAGGACAGACAGGTGGACACTCTCAGGTGAGGACAGACAGACAGGTGGACACTCTCAGGTGAGGACAGACAGGTGGACACTCTCAGGTGAAGACAGACAGGTGGACACTCTCAGGTACAGACAGACAGGTGGACACTCAGGTGAGGACAGACAGGTGGACACTCTCAGGTGAGGACAGACAGACAGGTGGACACTCTCAGGTGAGGACAGACAGGTGGACGCTCTCAGGTGAGGACAGACAGGTGGACGCTCTCAGGTGAGGACAGACAGGTGGACTCTCTCAGGTACAGACAGACAGGTGGACGCTCTCAGGTGAGGACAGACAGGTGGACGCTCTCAGGTGTGGACAGACAGGTGGACTCTCTCAGGTACAGACAGACAGGTGGACACTCTCAGGTGAGGACAGACAGGTGGACTCTCTCAGGTGAGGACAGACAGGTGGACGCTCTCAGGTGTGGACAGACAGGTGGACTCTCTCAGGTGAGGACAGACAGGTGGACACTCTCAGATACAGACAGACAGGTGGACTCTCTCAGGTGAGGACAGACAGGTGGACGCTCTCAAGTCCAGACAGACAGGTGGACACTCTCAGGTGAGGACAGACAGGTGGACACTCAGGTGAGGACAGACAGGTGGACACTCTCAGGTGAGGACAGACAGGTGGACACTCTCAGGTACAGACAGACAGGTGGACACTCTCAGGTGAGGACAGACAGGTGGACACTCTCAGGTACAGACAGACAGGTGGACGCTCTCAGGTGAGGACAGACAGGTGGACACTCTCAGGCGAGGACAGACAGGTGGACTCTCTCAGGTGAAGACAGACAGGTGGACACTCTCAGGTACAGACAGACAGGTGGACACTCTCAGGTGAGGACAGACAGGTGGACACTCTCAGGTGAGGACAGACAGGTGGACACTCTCAGGTGAGGACAGACAGGTGGACAGTAAATCAGCTCAAACTCTTGAGACTGCAGCTGATTGTCAGCTGTAACCATCATGCAGGAATGTTCCACCTGTGTGAGAGGAAATAACTTGTCAGTCGTCCAAAGATTGTTGAGGAAAGACAAACAGAAACAGGCGGTTTATCATTTTCATGTTAGTGTGAATCAGTTTAAACAGTCCTGTCATCTGTTCACAATACAAACTGCTGAGTCTGACAAGAAAAAGTCTCATTGTTGACATGATTTGACTTTGAGACGCCTGTTTCTGATTGGCTGAATGTAGCTGCTGTCGATAGTCGTGGTGCGACGTGATGTGATGGACGGTTGTGTTGCCTAGCAACAGCAAAGCAGCTCAGTGTGATGAGGATCAGAGCTGCTTTTTCTAGAGTGATGTCATGTCCATGTTTGCATGCTGAAAGAGAACGTGCTGCTCTGACCCCCCTCCTCCTTTCAGGCTGCAGCCTGCTGGAGTCCGATGGTTGACACCAGGTCTGAGGAAGTGTAAGTGTGTTTTTCATTTCATTCATCAAAACAAAGCTCATTCACATCCTACTGAGGATGAAGATGATGTCATCATCAAACAGATGATAGATCAATAACTGCAGCTGTATTGTGTCTCGTTCTCTCCATCAGATTTCTGTCGACTCACACTGGATCCAAACACAGTAAACAGAAAACTCAAACTGTCTGACAACAACAGGAAGGTGACATATGTGTATGAGGATCAGTCATATCCTGATCATCCAGACAGATTTGATGTCTGGTCTCAGCTGCTGTGTAGAAATGATCTGACTGGTCGCTGTTACTGGGAGGTCGAGTGGAGAGGAAGAGTTAAAGTATCAGTGAGTTACAGAGGAATCAGCAGGAAAGGAAACAGTGATGACTGTGGGTTTGGATGGAATGATCAGTCCTGGAATCTGGACTGCTCTGATGATGGTGGTTACTCTGTCTGGCACAATAACAGATCAACATCCATCTCCTCCTCCTCCTCCTCCTCTGTCTCTAACAGAGTAGCAGTGTATGTGGACTGTCCTGCTGGCACTCTGTCCTTCTACAGAGTCTCCTCTGACACACTGATCCACCTCCACACCTTCAACACCACATTCACTCAGCCTCTGTGTGCTGGGTTTGGGGTCTGGCCTAACTGGTCTGGTTCCTCAGTGTCTCTGTGTGGTCTGTAGGAGGAAGAGTCTCCTCCTGTTAGAGAAACTTTCTCACTGCTGACCAGATAGTTCAGTCTGTACAGGATCACACACAGCTGATGGTATTTAGTACCAACATGATCTCTCACTGCTTGTAAATGTAAACATGGTTTCCACATGATTGACAGTTTGTTTGTAAAATGAATCAAATGATAAACTGAGTCCAGTTGTTGTTGTTTTCTGTTGTTAGTGTATTAGAAAGGCTTGAACTGTAATGGGATAATGGGAATGGGATCTTCACAATGTTTAGTTGTAGTTCTTCTAGTAGTTTCATAGTAACTGTGTTACCTGATTCCTTCACTTATTTAGAGATCACATGACAAATGATGGTCAGAACAACAGGCCTCCTATTGGCTGGTTAAATGAACACCTGTAATGGTGAAGGCTGAGGCTCAGCAGCTGGAGTGTGGCTGCTTTTATGCTGCGTTCATATCATATTGGAATGATGCTAATTATGAGATTCTGATTCTTATTATCTAATATTAGCTAGTTATAGCCATTGTTAATACCAAGCTTTTACATGTTAATTAGCATTATTACTAGCTGGTTATTATCAAATATTACCCACTATTACCTTGTTATTACCCAGCTGGAAGGTAAAGTGCTGCCACAAATCCTTCCAGCAGACACCAACAAAACTGCTTCTACGGTTCAACCTCAGTTTAGTCTCACTGGTGAAGTTTCTTACTGGATTTAAACCAGTTCATTTGTTCAATCTTTATGGTTTTAATTGATACGTTTGTCAGTTGATACATATATATGTGGTTGTTGAGAAATAATAATCAATCTGTCCGTTCTGAACAGACACGTTTTGAACGGGCTCTGCACTAGTTCTAATAAAAAAAAGAACTGTTAACTATTATTATTCTTCATTTCTTAAACTGTGCTGGTGTGTTTTTGTATTTCAGGATTGTATTGATTAGTTTTTATGTTGAATGTGTTTCTTTATGTTTCTTTGTCTTTTAACATCTTGGGACCATGTTGGAAATACGTGTTTTCACTGTAACATGTTATCACTTGGATTTCTGTTTTGTGTCTGTAATCCATAAATAAATAAATCATATCACAAACATAACTTTGCTCCAGCAAATGTTTCTATATACAGGTGAGAGTGTTGAAGGTTACAGCATTTATAAATGACTTTAAATTAGATGAGAAATCATCCAAAACAAAGAAAACTGTTTTCTCTGCACTTTATTGTTGTAACAAAGACTTTTTCTTTTAACCTTCAGTTGGTTTTTAAATAAATAAGATAAATCAAGATAAAATAACTTCATTTATTATTTATTTTCATATTTCAAACCAGGCAGCAGGTGTTTGCTGCTTCTTCTTTCTGTACTCGAGGCCATTTTCAGGAAGGTTTCCCCAAACTGAGCGTGTGCAGAAGTTTTCCTGTCTGTTGAACAAGTTGAGCTTTTAGCTTTGATTGTAAATGAAACTTCAGTCAGAAAGTTTTACAGCTGCAGGAGTTTAACAGTCTGCTGATGTTCAGAACAGATTCTGTGGGCAGAGAAAGAAAACTAGTATCTAGTGGGACTCTACTGAGAGAGGAGACAAATGTCATATTTCCATCATGTTTTCCATTGTGTGGTTTTATTCCAGCCCATTAACAAGCATCAGGAGGGCAAAATATTAGGAACACTTTTCAATATAACACAGTCCAGTACAGCAGCCCCACTACCACCTCAATAATAAATATAAAATACAATTATCACCTTTCTGACAACGTCAACAACAACTGAGAATGTAGAAGCTTTGTAAATGTAGAATTGATGGCAGAGCTGTTGTGTTGGATCGCATCAGACTGCACAGGTGTTCCTAATAAAGTGATCTCCAGTCATTGTACATTTAGAGTCTGGAGGGTTGTGAGGTCACAGGTCACGTTAGAAAAAGCCTTCAGGACTGGAACATGGGCTGTGTGGGAGTCGGTCCTGATGAGATGTGATATATCAGAGTTGAGGCTAACATTAGCAGCTCTGGAAGGTTTACCTGAGATCAGCTGCTCGTCATCTTGTAAAAGTGAAACATGTTGAAAATACAAACAGTTAAGTATCAGTCTGATAATTCAGCAGTTTTTCTGTATGAAGTGTCTGAATGGTTTTTGGGTTGTGAGGAATTTAATGAGATTATTCAGTTTGATTTCAGTGTTCGTTCACTTGACATGTTAAGAGTGTCGAGTCATTACTGGTGTAAATATAACGAGAATTAAATGAAGCTGCAACTTAAAGCAGCTTCTGTCTGTTTGTCTCCATCTAGCAGCAGAAACCTGAATCACAGTCTGGTGATTTAAACATCACAGCTCAAATAACAACAATAATAATAATAATAATAATCAACAGATGTCGACAGTCTGATCTTCTCTGGTCACAGAACTGAACTGGGATCAGCGAGCAGAATCTGGTTTGATGGTCTGAGACCACGTTCAGGCTCACAGGCTGTTAGAGGTCTGTTATATATTCTGGAGTCAGTCAGTCCCAGTTAGAGATGTGGCGGGAAACCTTTTTACAATAAACTGTGGTGAAACATTGTTTCTGACTGTGATTATTGTTGTTTTCAGAGACACTGTGAACACAGAGCAGCTGTTCTGTCTTCATCAGCAGTTTGATTCTGTTCAGACACGACGAAGCAGCTTTCTGCTGCTCACAGGCAGAATAACCAGAGAAGCAGGTCAGATCAGTCCAGATCCAACATCTCTGCTCAGGACTTTCTTTATTAACCTGAGCTGCCAACACACTGAAGAGCAGCAGCTTACAGGTCTGAATGTTCTCTGCTGCTGTTTGTTACTGATGTGCCTTTTATAAATGAATTGAACTGTTAACACTTCATACAAAGTTCAACACTCCAGTATTTGAATTAGTTAAATAAGCTCCGACCTTCAAATCCATCCATTTCATCAGGAAAAATTCATGAATTTCAGACTATGAATGTGTTTCTATAAGAAACTCTGAGCTGCATTTAAAGTGATTTCCAGTCAACAAGCTGCTTTTCTTTACTGTTTAAACTGTATTTAATCAACTGTTTTCAAAGCTGCAACACACAGAATAATATTCAGTCAATAAAACACAAGCTGATCTTTGTGTCATTTATCTGTGTTTTAGCACTAATAGCAGGATTTCAGGAACTTGAATGATTATCATGATAATACTGTTAATCATGATATTTTGACCTGTGATAGTCATAGTGTGATATCAGCACATCCTCAGTCCAAGTCCTGCTTTAAAGGTAAGTAATACAATTTTAAAATCAGCTGTAAAATGTAAATGAAACCAGTGAAATGATGCTGACGGCTGAAACGTGTTTTCTGAAGACATTAAAACAGAAACACAGTTTTAAAAAGTCCAGGTTCAGGTTTGGATTTGAGGTTTAATTTAGAGACAATAAGTAAAAGTTCTTCTCTGTGGCGTCGATAACAAACTGTCTGAGTGTTCGGAGCCTCCAAACAACAACAAAATGTTATCAGGAGTAAAAAATGAACCGATTACATCAATAAAACACACAGTTAGTTCAAAAATGTCAAAATATCAATCTGTATACTTTTTCTTTTAACCTTCAATTCATTTTTAAATAAATATAAATAAAGATAATAATATTTACATAAAGATAATTCAAGATCAAATAACTTCAGATGCTTTATTTCATTTGTTATAAATGATTAAATGTTTGTGAAATATGGAATAATTAGAAGAGTAAACCAAATGAAGTTTTAATTGAAAAGTGTAAAACTTTATATTTCTTTTTACTCTACTAAGAAGTTTTGACTGTTTTTCAGGTTTCAGGTCTCTGTAGTTTAAAGTGATTTATATATAATATATATAATATAATATATATAAAGTATAAATACAGTATAAACTGTATATGACAACATTTCAGAAAAAATCAAACTTTGTCTCCTCCAGGCTGTGAAAACAAAAAGACAATAAAGACTAAATCTATTGAGAAAGAAAAGTGAATATAAATCTATTGTAGATGCGTGACACATGTTTTTAAACTAAGGGGTCAGTGTTTGTTATCAACTGGATGTGATGTCATGTCGTTGTCATTTTGGGCATACATGTTGGTGAAGAGATCCTGCTCCTAGTTCAGGGTTGCCAACTCTCACGCTTCACGCTGCCCAAACTATTCTCACACCAAAACATCGCCACAGCAACAGAGATGAACAGTCACAGTCTTTTTGCTAAAGAGTGATGCTTAAACTACGCGGATTATTTTTGTACAGTTATACACAGGGCTGTAACGGAGACTAAACGCACATAAACGCCGTTTAACCACCTCCTAAACTCTGAAACAGCGTTTACACAGAAAGCTGTTAAAGGCTCAGAGCGGCTTTCTACCGCAGCTTCTGTTGTATCTTCTGGGAGCGCTCGTTTTGTTTTCCGTTTGAACTTTGTATCCTTGTATGAGACACGGAGACAGCTGTTACTGTTAACGAGGGGTGACCAACAATCCACCGCCCGCTCCTGCTGCGCGGGTCTTTTAATCAAACAAACCCTCCGTGCTGAAGCCAGCAGGCAGACGAATGAATCAGAGTTCAGAGGATCATATATGACATTAACTGACGCGCAGCATCAAATAATAATGTCAGAAAAAGCAGCACAAAGTAAGACGCTAGAAAAACTCTTCAGCAAAAAGTGGAGCTAAAGTTCTTTTAAATTGACATCAGTGATTTAAGCGTCCAGTTTATCTATCTGTTGCTGCTTTAGCCTGACTGTTACTTTACAGTAACGTTAATGTTAATGTAACGTTAGCTTGATAGTTTAGCTAGATGGGCTGATGATGCATCCCCGCTGTGTGTTTTGTCCACAATGTCTGTAATTAACATCATACAAGTTAAAGTTCTGCTTCATGCTCACTCAGATTTTGAAAGGAAGGCTTTTTATATTTTCAGAGTGAGTGAAGGAATCAGGAGAGAGGAGACAGAAGTGAGGAAGAGTTGCAGGATGTAATAATGTTGAAAGGAAAACAAGCAGAAAGTAAAGAACTTTCAAAAAGATTGAAAGAAAAAGTTTAAGGATGAAAGAGAAACACAGAGGCCACGCAGGCGTCATCTGATAGACACCAACACATTCAAAGCAGGAAAACTGGTGAGGAAATTACAGCTGTATCTAGATGAATTACTGTTCTGGTAAATATTTTAAAGGCACAATCTGTTATTGGAATGTAGAGACATCCCACTAACACAAGTCAAAGAACAAGATTGAAACCTGCTATAAAATGACTTTTCATTCAGGCTGAATGAAATGATTGGACGGGATTATTACAGGCCTGCAACCGTCACACATACTGGATTTTCATTTGATTTATTGATGGCTGTCGGGATGTACAGAGAATTTCAACAACTATAACAAAAATGCTTCTAAAATACATTAGATACCCTAGCTTTAAGGTAAGCCTATAATTCAGATTGTATTGGCTGCGTTACATATTGTATGTCGTGATATGACAAATTAGTTGGCAGATTTACTTCATCTAAGTGTCCTGCCATGAAAAAAATAGTGAAGAACACTGATGTACATATTTGGCTGAGTGACTGTGTGTGTGTGTAAACCCTTGTTATTGCCTTTTAACTTGTGAACATTCAAATAAACGTTGTAGTTTTGATATCGGGAACAACACATCTTTGACTTTCATTAGTGAATGAACCTGTGTGCCCTTTATTGGATTAGTGTTTGTCTACTACTGTGGTGTAGTCAGGCTGTATCCTTAAATCTGAGACCTCCCGCTCCCACCACATGTGTAAACTGCATACTGTTTTACACCCTGATGGTCAACTGAGTCCAAATACGTGCACGTGATTAAGTGTGTGCACGTAGTCCTGATTAAGCCCATGGCACCAGGACCTGAAGCAGGCAGTTCATGGTGAGAAGCCCACCAACATCCCTGAGTTGAGACTGTTCTGTGAGGAGGAACGAGCTCAAATTCCTCCAAGCTGATGTGCAGAGCTGATAAACAGTTACTGGAAACGTTTGGTTGAAGTTATTGCTGCAAAAGGGGGTCACACCAGTTACTGAAAGCAAGGGTTCACATACTTTTGCCTCCCACACATATGTTAGATTGGATAATTTTCCTCAATAAATAAATGAAAAAGATGAAAAAAATGTTTTTTTCTGTCCTATTTGTTTAATTGGGTTCACTTTATCTAGTTTTAGGACTTGTGTAAATATCTGATCATGTTTTAGGTCATATTCATGCAGAAATACAGAAAATTCTAAAGCGTTCACAAACTTTCAAGCAGTTCTGTACTCGGCCTAACTAGTAAAACTCGTCTGGTCTCCCATGTTTGTCGCAGCCTGTGACACTAAACTTGTTTGTCAGAAGGTGTAACAGTTTGTGGAAGTGTCCATTTAGGGACCAGACTGTTTTTAGCTTTGCTTCTGGAGAGGTATAAAGCTGTCTAGTTTAGGTTCACAATCTTTAGGGAAAGGGCCGGCTGAACAACATGCTTTCTCTCCAAAAATACAAGATGATTGTATTTTTGTTTGTGTTTGAACATTTGTATAATTGTTACTGATGGTGTGATGGATTGTACAGCGTCTACAACTGCTTCAACTAGTGACAATGTTTAATGCTTTCTTTATGTCTCCACTATCTGATGAGGATTTATACAGTCTGTCAATGTTTGACTTTAGCTGTTCCAGGTTCTTTATTCCAAAGGTCAGCGCTGTGCTGGGATCATATTTCTTTACAGTCACTTCTGGTTAAAGATGAATTCAGAGTTGAGACTGTTTGTGAAGCAACTGACATTTGAAATCTTCCTGCTGTGAGTTACATGTTTGTTCTTCCTACGTTTGGTTTCCTGGTTGAAGCTGCTGATTAATTTCACCTTCACTCATCAGCTTGATGAAAATGATTTTCAGCATCTAAAGGTAACGTAAGCAACAGGTTTCATCATGTTTGTGTCAGCGGGGGTTAAAATGATGTGACACCAGTAGAGATGGTGCTAGTAGTGATTTATTATGTTGCTTTGTTGAATACTGGTGGAAGGTTTGAAACCTCGTTAATCCTCTTTGACTCTAATTAGCTTTGCTAACAAGATGGTGTTTAGACAACAGAAACATCAGAGGAAACTCTGGAAAAGCTTCATTAGTCAAAATTCAGCCTGTTGACACACTAAGTGACCAGAAAAATAGAAACACCTGAATAATACAATGAAATACAACAGTGATGCAATAAGTGTTAAGTTTTGTTGAGGTTCATTGGTTCTGTGGTTGTTGTTTTGGACTTAATTACTTTGAAAGATGTTTCAGATATTTAGTCGAGCTCATTTTCATATATAGAGGAGAGAAACTTATTACAAACACAAATATAACAGAGTCTGGTGACTGTAGTTTATTATTATTGATGACTGTGACAGTTTATTGATTATTGATCAAACACCAGCTGGTCCTGAGGAACCGTCTGCAGTGACTCGTCTGACCTGCAGGTGGCAGCAGAACTGCAGCTTCATCAGCCTGAAAACCTGCATTTAATCAGAAGATACATCACATTAAATACATTCACTTCTCTGTCAGATTATATTTAGTTATAACATGATTCATCACAGTTATTTAACACGTTTTTACAACAAGTTCAACTAATTATTATTATCAACTTATTTCCACAGTGATCCTGACTTTAAATAAATAATAATACACTTTTATTACACTTTTCCACAGTTACAAAGTGATTCACAAATATAAGTAAAACATTTGAAATGCATTAAAGAAGTCGTGATCACACATACATTCATACATTCTGTATATATGTAGATGGGAAGGTGAGGTAGAAAGAGCTTCAGCTAGAAGTAATCCAGGAGAAATGATCTGGAAGTTTAGTGATCTTCAGTCGGTGGAGACGGTTAGTCAGAGTTTATATCAGTATTTAACTCGGCTGCGTGAGAAAGAGTTAGCTAGAGGAAGTATAGCTGAAGACTAGATCACTAAAGAAAGAGCTCAGTAGCATCATGGAGGAATATATCTATAGAAATAATCTAAGCTGCAACATTAATGCAACTAGGATGCAGCTACTCACTAACTTTAAAGAAAAATGATCAAAAGATATTCTGTTAAAACCAAAATGACAGACTTGTATTGAAATGAATCAGTCCTGTGGTAGTGAACCTTATATTGAACCACATGGTACCAACAGGTCCCCTCCTGTTCAAACATCCAGGTTATGTGAGCTGTGTGAACTGGGAGACGTTGACAATCAATCACATTTCTTTGTATCGTCCCTGTTAAGAGAATTTATTGAGTGAAATGTATGATTGAAATTCAGGAATATTTCTGAGCCCCGATGAAGAAAAGATGGACGTTAGTTTCATTTTAGTGTCTTTAAGTTGGAAAGTTTAGTTTGTAAAGCTGTAAAAAAGCCAGAATGGTTTGTTAGTTTAATATCATCAATCAGATGAGATGCAGCGTCTGCTGGTTTTGTTGATAGTAAATTTGAAGCACAAGTGGGTTTGACATTTATAAATGCATGACACAATAATATCAGTAATAACAATTGTTTCTCCATGTGTGAATTCAAATAGGCACTTTCAACTTGAATGGAGCCGGGAAGATAGTAAAAGAGCTGCGTTCTTTAAGCTGATGGAGCTGAAGAACATAGATGTGAACTGAATCCAGTGAATCCAGTGAATCCAGTGAATCCAGTGAAAGGACTGAGCCTGAGCTCAGTAACACACTGCTACTGTCAGGTGACTCAGACATCCAGCAAAAAGAGAGCATGCTCTTCTCCATGTTCTTCCTCTTGTTTTCCATTTGCCACCTGATGCTGTGTTTGCTCCATCTGATGGACCAGAGATTATTTCAGTGGAGAAATCAGAGCGGTTCATTTCTTATTTACTGAATGTCTCTTAGTTATGAGAAGATTGTTTTATCCAAACAGTCCAGAGATTTAACTGTAAGATGAATCAAGCCATCTTCCTAAATGTCGTCGTGTACCAGTCATACACTCTCTTCACATAGAAAAATTATTTGTAGGTCAAAAATGTCACAAAATTGTGTGAAAGTGTTCCTTCTCTGAACTGACGCCATTAAAGTTCAGCACAAACATCATTCTGTCATCAGATAAATCCTCTAATCAACTCAGACATTCCACAGATGAAGCTGTTTTAGTGTAATACAATAAAACTAAATAAATGCTACATTTACAAGTATGTGTTTACTGAGTTTAAAGTGCAAAGTTTTGCTTTCACTTTCACTGACAAACAAAATGGAGACACTGACGTCTGTCAAATGGAGCCTGAAAGAATCAATAAGTTACTAACATGAAATATACTCAACCATACAGAAAATATAAACATCATAAAACAAATAACACTGAGAAGAAACAATGGGTTTCTAATTACTGATTGACAGAAACTGATTCAAAAATGTTGGAAAGATTAAATGATTCATCAAAGTTATTGAAGCACCTTCGTGACGCTTTATTCTGGATAAATGAAGGTGAATTTGTGAAATAAAAGAGAACTTTTTTCATTCCAAAGGGAACTTTTATTCCCAAAATGCTCAAGATACAAAAACATATATATATAGTATATAGATATAGAAATATTCCACATATACATACATAAAAAAAATAAAAAGCATTCATAAATATTAACATCAAACAATAAAGATGGAGTAAATGTATAAAACAATTAAATAAGAGAGGATAAAAGAACAAAACAGGGTGCAACACACATGAAAGTGAAGGATGACAGAATGAAAATTAAATTATTATTATTATGAGCAAATAATAATCATCTGTGTTACAAATATTACACAGTACAAGCACAAAAATACAGAGAAAAGAAAGAAACGAACAGTATGAACTTAAGAATGAAACAGAAAGAAAAGAATATTTCAGAAACAGGAAATGAAGAGAAAGAAAATGTTCCAACAGTTTCTTCTTCTGGTAAAAAGGATCGACTCATTGTCTAACTGTGGTTACACATGTAGACAGTAAGTGAAAGAGTTGTGGAGTCTCTGTCTTTAATTTTTATATGTCTCCTACTGGCCACATGTCAGAAACTCTCTTCTTGTCTTACTGTGTAAACTGGTTTAAGTCTCTGTCTGTCATCAGTCAGTTATTCAGTTATTCAGTCAACATTCAGGGTCCAGGTACAGTTGTGCACCACAGTGACTTGGTACTTTACAAGCTGTGAGGCTATGAATGAGGAAATAAACCCTGCAGTGACAGAGATCGATCAGTTAACAGTATTTAGCAAGAACCAGCCTGCTCTTATGATGATGAGATGCCACCGTCACTCCACTGTCAGTCAAAATATAACAGACAGGAAGTGGCTCAGAGACAGATGGGATCACACATGAATAAAGGTTCTAAAAGGACATTTATAGAGAAAAACGCCTCTAAAGATGCTCTCTATGTGAATTTATTGTATAAAATAATGTAATAATGTTCGTCAGTAATGAATGCAGTGTGTGATGCAGGTAGTTTCCTGACATCCTCTCTGACTCTGCTTATTGGCTCCTGAGCCAGGAAGCCAAACCAATCACACGAGCTGGAGGCAGAGAGAGGGACGTCCCATGATACAGACATACAAAGGCTGATTCAGCAGCTCTTCTGTGGCTCAACACTGAAATTGTTTCCCTGACAGTGAGAATATGTGAGTTATTGAATGAGATGCAGTTTTAATTCGGTCCTTAAGTTAATGCTTAGTGAATACATGAAGAGCAGAAAAACACTCAACACATGAAATTTACTTCCTTTTTCCAAAGTTTAATTGCATTAGAAGAGTTCCTCACTAACCAACAGAGTCCAGCCTGTGGTGAGTAAAGGAGCCTGCCTGACGATAATCTGACCTCTCTGTTGTACATGATGTGTCAAGAACAATTTCATTTCTACAGTGATGTAGATGATACACATACCTGGATATGGACCTGTTAATATTATTTCTTATTATTTCTGGGCCTTTAAAGCCTTTCTCAGTGAGATTTAGGACGATATGCAATAAAGGACCCCAGCAAGACTTAAACCGGAGATGCTGTGCTTCATGGTCAGCACCTTAAACCACTAGACCTCCACTACACCTCACATTTAAAACGTTCACATTCAAAATAAGCTCTGTCCCCCTAAAACCTGATGGTATAGTTGCAAAATATCAATTATTACCTGAAAGTATCCAAAAATTGTTTAAAATGAGAGAAAGTCGATGTGATCTGAGAGGAATTTACATGTTTAAGTAAAGATCAGTGAGGACTGATGTAATAAATCATTGTATTTCAGTCAAAGGTGTGAATTTATGAACAGTGTTTCTGACAGGAAGGGAGGTTAGAGATGGGTCGAGTCCAAGAGTTGAGTCCAGATTATGATACATAATTCATTGAGCCTGGAGCTCTGCAGCCTCTTCATCACTGCCCTCATGTTCTTCACTTAGTCTGGTATACCTGGTTCTACTGCGATTTGTATCCATTTCCTGGAGCTTCTGTTTGAACCATTCCAGCAATTCATCCCATTTTATGGAAACTTTCACTGGAAGCGTCTGAACCTTGTAGAACCTGTCAGTGGTGTAGGGCCCTGTTGCACTAGCTGTGATCATCTCATCTATTTTACTCAGCAGGTCTTTTCTCATTGAAAACATTATACACATATTTTGGTGTATAATGTAATAATTCAAAAAATTCTGGCACATTCAGGCACAGTTATTTTCTGCTTCAAACACTGGAAAGGAAAATACCACATTTAAAACATGTTCTGCAAAAGGTGCTATAAAATCTACATATTATGCATATGCATTATATGCATAATATAATGTACCTGATGCCTTCAGTATTTGAAGAGCCAGCTTTTTCATCTCATGTGCCATTTCCTTTTTTTCAATCATTTTTTGAATATATTTTGTTGTATATTTTCAATGGTCCTTTATTGTGAAATTCACCAGTGAAATGTTCTGGAAGTTGTTGTGCAGCTAGCTGGGGTCCTGTAGGATGTAGAGAAGTGGAATCATTGATTGGAAACAGGAAGTTTCCTTTTTTTTGAAATTTTGAATATATTTTTGTGTATAATACAATCAAAATCTCTCTCTCTCTATGTCTCTCTATGTCTCTCTCTATGTCTCTCTATGTCTCTCTGTCTCTCTCTGTCTCTCTCTATGTCTCTCTCTCTATGTCTCTCTATGTCTCTCTCTCTATGTCTCTCTCTATGTCTCTCTCTCTATGTCTCTCTATGTCTCTCTCTCTCTATGTCTCTCTATGTCTCTCTCTCTCTATATGTCTCTCTATGTCTCTCTCTCTCTATATGTCTCTCTATGTCTCTCTCTCTCTCTATGTCTCTCTATGTCTCTCTATGTCTCTCTCTCTCTATATGTCTCTCTATGTCTCTCTCTCTCTATATGTCTCTCTATGTCTCTCTCTCTCTCTATGTCTCTCTATGTCTCTCTCTCTCTCTCTATGTCTCTCTATGTCTCTCTATGTCTCTCTCTCTCTCTCTATGTCTCTCTCTCTCTCTATGTCTCACTCTCTATGTCTCTCTATGTCTCTCTCTCTCTCTCTCTCTCTCTCTCTCTCTCTATGTCTCTCTCTCTCTCTATGTCTCTCTCTCTCTCTATGTCTCACTCTCTATGTCTCTCTATGTCTCTCTCTCCCTCTCTATGTCTCTCTATGTCTCTCTCTCTCTCTCTCTCTCTCTCTCTCTCTCTCTATGTCTCTCTCTCTCTCTATGTCTCTCTCTCTATGTCTTTCTATGTCTCTCTCTCTCTCTCTCTCTATGTCTCTCTCTCTATGTCTCTCTCTCTCTCTCTCTCTCTCTCTGTTATTTCCTGTTGAAGTTTAGTTTCTCTTTCTGTTCTCGTCGTGTCGCAGCTTCTTTTCTTCTTCTAAAGGTATTTATTGTGACTTTATTGTGTTTATATTGTGACAGTTTTCACTGTTTGACTCTTGAATGACTCTTTGTTCATCTTGTTAGTTTAGTTCCAGTAGAAACAGCAGAAATCTGTAGTTCAGAACTCTACTAACAGTCAACACAAATCAACATGCTGGAAGTTTTCCTCCATTTTAGGTTCACTGTTCAAAGTAGTGATGGGCGGACCGATTCTTTTCACAGTATCGGTTCCTTCCAGTTGATACATGTAAATATATCAAACCTTTGGAGTTTTGATACTTTTTGCAAAATGTGCCGTCAGTTTATCTGTGACACTCAGTTATAGTACAGACACATTCGACAACTGCAGTCAAGTCAGCCGCCACTCCGGAAATTACAGTCAAACTAGCCGCCACGTACTTTCCTACTGGTCCTTTATTGTTTAATTCCACAGTGAAATGTTCTGGAAGTTGTTGTGTTGTTGCTGTTTCAATCAAACTGTAATATTATCGGTCGACTGTACAGGAAATGAAAGCGATGTTAAACCACATTTAGTCGACGGACCATCCTTGTCTTCCAAGTAGAAAAAACTCATTACCGTAATAACGGAAGTGTGCGCGCAGTAGGAAATTACGTGGCGGCTGACTTGACTGCAGTCATTCGACAGCTCGTGCTGCCTGCCCCACAAAATTTCTCTTCAGTGCATTACCAGTCATCATGTATAAGTTTACATTAATAAAGATAAAATATTAATTTCAATGCATTGATTCAGCATCCCACTTGTATGTAGGTAGGCTATATAAGCTCAATACGATGTGACAGAAATGTGATGTGTCACTGACCAACGATCAGTCGGTGTTTTTGAGGGGCGGGTAGCAGAGAGAGCAGCAGGTGGTTCAGTCTCGTTCAGTGAGTTGCTGCCAGGCTGTCTGGACTCGGGTCATTCACTGACGTCCCCGTTGGAGACGGTGATTCCCGCTCATTCATCGGTTTTCATTCATGTTTAGAGCGACTGCACCACCGTAGCAGGCAGGCAGTGTGAGCAGGACCCTACGATAACAGTGATGGGTGTGGGCGGTATGAGTGGGAAAAGTCCGGGATTCATGAGCACTCGCTACGTTTGACACTAAAAAGATTCGTTTGTTCATTTTTGCTCATCACTAGTTCAAAGTGTCCAATAACAGCTGACAGTACTGAGTCAGTGTTCACAGATCAATAACTTCCAACATTTGTCCAACAACCTGCTCTGTCTGTATTAGTAACAGCTTCAAGTTCAAATAACTTGATTTATTTACAAGAAGAAGAAACACAGAGAACATGTGGGTCACATGCTGAGTAAAAATAGAGTTACAGTCCATAAAAAGTACAAACATAGAAGTAAAAACAGGTAAAAATATCTTAATATACAATATAGGGGAGAACGGGGTAAACAGAGCCAGTGGGTAAAATGAGCCACCCCCTTTATCTGGGTAACCATAAACAACAGTAATCATGTGACCACAAATTAAGGAAGAATAGTTCACGTTACTCAATCCATCTTGGACTCAAGCACATGGAGAGAGCGGTCAGCAACACAGAGCAAAAAAAAAGATTTTTGTCATGCCAAGTGAATTAATAATGTTACTAAAGTTATCAGTCTTGTATCTTAAATAAAAAAGATAATATAATGGACATTATTACATGTTAATTTAAGTCAGTGTAAGCTACAAAACAAGGTCATAAACTAATTGTGGATCTGAGCCACTGTGTGAAACAGTTTGGTCATAGTGGAGGTTGTGGAGTAAAACGTGCCAGTGATGTTGAGTCAATGGTTGACTAATGTTAAACTGAAGCACAAACATGATGTACATACAGACAAATTAAAGGAAAAACCAACATAAAGTGTCTCAGTAAAGTGTCGGGCCACCAGAACAACTTCAGTACACCTTGTTATTGATTCTACAGTCTCTGAACTGTACTGGAGGAATGAACATCATTCTTCATAAAGATCTTCCTCATGTGGTGCTGTGATGATGATGATGAAGAGCGCTGTCTAACACGTCAGCTGGGTTGAGATCTGGTGACTGTGAAGGTCGTAACATCTGATTCATCCTGGAAGAGACCACTCCCATCAGGATAGACATGTTTCATCACAGGATAAAGCTGATCACTCACAAATACTTTGTATTGATTAGCAGTGACCCTTCCCTCTAAGGGGACAGGTGGACCCAAACCATGCCAGCAAAACAGAGCCCCCAGACCCCCTCACTGTAGGAGTCCAGCACTCAGACCTGGACCAGGTTTTCCTTTACAAAAGCACATTTACACACATTCTTTCTGTAAGTAAAACACAAAGTTCAGTTTCATCTTTACTGAAAATGTTTTTGGGTAACATGTTGAACAACAGGACATAAACATATCATTTTACTTAAAAGTACAAGTTTTTGCCTCTGTGAAATTGATGGCATTAAAGTTCAAAATTATTTTTAATTTTACAATTAACTTGTTTGATTTTGTGTAATTTTTATATCAGTATATAATGGTATCACTATTTACCCACAGAGCGCTCATTTTACCCCTACCTCGGGGTAGTTGTGCCATAGACTAACTAACTTTTTTTGATGGGTCATTGTTCTAAAACCGTAATAATTAGATAACTTGTTTTAATTTCCACACAACAACCTGAGGTATATATAGGAACTATTATTTGAACCAAATACACTTTCATTTGCAGTAAAATCATCAAATGTTAAAAGTGTCTCATGTTACCCCGTTCTCCCCTACAGAGTGTGTGGCAGTGGTGGAGGAAGGGGTTAAATCTGGCCGGAGCTTTCAGACTCTGTGTGACGCTGATAGATGTGTAATGTAGCTCCTTTCCTCTGACTTTAATGAACAGCTGTGGCTGTCACACAGCAGCAGCATCCATACCTGTGTCTCCAGACTGGGAGAAAGCGGTAACTTCATCAACTATTTAAATCTTCTGATGAGACGTTGAGATCTCACGATAGAATTATTAACTTAAATGCTTTTCTGTACAGAAAACAGGTGACCTGTTACACACAGATTCAGAGTTTATACAGTGAAATCATTGGGAGCAAAGCGGCCGTGCTCAGGATGAGTCCAGATGTGACACCAGTAGAGATTTATGTTGCTTTGTTGAATACTGGTGGAAGTGTTTCCCCTGGGTTGACTGGTTTGGTCTGGGGGGGTGAAGAACATTTCTCTGTTCTCTGTTTCTGTGTTCAGTGTCTTCAGGTTAGGCTAACCCATTGTTGCTAACTGTGGAGCTAACCCCCTTCACGTTTCCAGCAGTTGGGGAAATAACAGACGTGACTTTTCTTGGTCTTGACAAGCTGCAGCATTTATTAACTGACACACTGTAGTCTGTTCTGTACATTTACTGACACACTGACAACTTCCTGCTCACTCTGATGAAGCTTCACTCAGTCGCTGCACAAACATTACACACTGCCCTGTTGCCCTGCGTGTATTTCACAGCATCAGAGACAATAATGCAGGTCTTAATGAATGTTACCCCTGTGCCACACATTGTTCCACGTCTGCACTATTTTAACACTAATTCCAACAGTCAACCTTTCACTGTCTGTTGTTACTCTGAAAAATTACCTGCATATAACATGTAATATGTGCATCAATAATAATAAATGAGACTCAAATAAATACACAGCTGACACTGAGTGTTAAAGGCTCAATGTATGATGCTGCTGCTTTTCATAAATGAATGAAATAGATTATTAATAATATGCTGTTTAGTTGTGTTTAATGTTGAGCAGTAAAAGTAAACCATGTTTTAATAGATGTTCTGCAGTGAATTTATTGTTCATCAAACAGTAAAATGTGCTGCAGTTATATTAGGAACACTGTCACTAGCTAGCAAGTCAACAACAGCTCACCAACCTGACAGATACACATTTTATCAGCTTTCAACACGTCACTAACTGCACTTAAACACAGTCATGTGATTATGTTCTGACAGTTTGACATCAAATGAACTCAAACGGTTTCAAACAGTCTTGAGTTTGTTTGTGTAAAACATTTTATTCATTGCCAGAGAAGTTTAGTGTCAGTATGAAGGGTCGCCCCATTCAGTCACCTTTAAACTGGTGCATGTTTTAATAACCAGTATCATGCTGGTAGTGAGGGAGACTTTGTTTCACAGGTGGTATGGTTAGTGATTAACAGCTAATAAAAGTCATTAAATAATATTCTCTGGAATCTTTCTAAACTATATCACAGACAAACTGTTGAAAACATCTTTTCATTGATGATATTCAGTATTTTAACCAAGCTAAGAGCTGCAGCAATAGAAACTAAAGTTTATGTTGCTGCCAAACCGTCATTCAGTATCTTTATACTATATCAATATAAAATCAATGTCACATTATATAAACTACAAAGTGAATCACTGTCATCAAAACACAGTAAACTCTGTTTGTGGAATAATGACGGAGTTTAAACTACAATGTGATGCCTCATCACAGGAAGATCTTTGTTCTGCTGTACAGAACTGCATTTAGTGTTGAGTCAGACAGATTGTTCTCTCTTATTCTGCCTGTTTTAATCTTTAATGTACATGATGATGATGATGATGAAGATGATGCTCCATTAATTCAACCATAAATCATGGAAACGTCTGTACTTTGATCCTTATAATCTAACACTGATTGACAGACAACATTCCCACAAGATCAAATAGAATATAACACAGCTGTAGCAACTATAACAGAACCATAAATAAAGATGAATGTAAATAAAAATATGATGCATTGATGCTCTGAAATACAAACATTCATGTGATCTTGTGGCTCCTTCTAATCTCCTCGGGGATAAAAGAGAGAAAACACGTTTAGTGTCTGACAAACTTCACAAGTTTTGTCTCCACTGATATTTGTGAAAATTGTTGCATCAGTATCTTTATGTATATTCACTAAATCATCAGTTGAAATACATGTCAGGCCTCTGAGTGTGATATGCTGCTTAACTGTTATTAATCAATAAAGTGTCATTCAGTACAATCTCTAATAAAAACAGCAAGAAGTACAAATGACTCCATAGAAAACCAGAGTCCTCAGAGTGATGATGAAGGACTGATGAAGGAGAATCAGCAGCAGTTTCTCTCTCTGTGTTTCCTCTGCAGGTGAAGCTACAAAGACTCTGTGACTGGATGTGGATCTGAATTCACCTGGTGAGTATTTTTATTTCTTCTGCCACACAGCTGACTCCACCAGCAGCTCATCTCCATTAAATGTGCTCTATAGTGGTAAATGAAAAGCCAACAGAGAACTGGAACCTTCTGAAAGTAAAACATGAAACATTAAACCTCAGTGGAAATGAAGAATAATGTCTTACTTTGATGCCATCTGGTGGTTGAATCAAGAATGACGCCGTTGTAACTGCAGTGCTGGTGTGATGTGCAGCTTGTTGTAGTGAATGAGCTTGTTGTTGTGTTTGTGTGAAGGTGTTTCTCTGCTATGGATCAGTGTGAGGACAGAGAGGAGGGAGTCCCTCCCTCTAAAAGCTCTCTGTGTGGGGAACATGACAGCCAGACCAAAGCTCAGAGGTGAGATGAGGATCTCTAACTGTCCATCACTGTTCTCCACTCACATCACTCCACCATCATTATTCACACTCAAAGCTCTGTGTGTGTTGTGTTGAAGAACAAAGAAGCAGCACAGACCAGACTCTGCTGGACCTGGACCTGGACCTGGACCTGGGCCTGGACCTGGACCTGAACCCAGCTGTGTGTCCATGAAGAGTGACTGGTCCATGGGGAAACCTGTAAATTTTAAACCTGGACAACCTGCTGATGGAAGGTCAGAATGTAAAGCTGCAAAGACTAAACAGACGTTACATTTTTATCCAACATGCACATTTATCAGAGCTGTTGTTGTTTCAGGATCCAGCAGCAGAGACCAGACTCTCCTGGACCTGAACCCAGCTGTCTGTCCTTTAAGAGCGACCGGTCGAAGGAGAATTTCATTAATTTTAAAGGAGGACGTCCATCTGCTGATCAGATGTAAGCTGTAACTGACAGTAAACGTCGGGTTATGCTAGAAAAGAACTGGTTTGTACGACGTGTTGTCCGACCACGTCAGTGAAAAGCCGGCCGTCATAGAGAGGGAGGAGACGTGATAATCATTTAAATATGGAGATAACAGATCACATGTTCAGACAGTCTCTCCTGGAAGACATTCATGGTGTTGCACTTGCTTGTTCATATGAAAAGTCACATGATATGATTTATTTATACATTACAGACATAAAAAACATGTTAAAGTGAAAACACTTATTTACAACATGGACCCAAATCCAAATCACCACAAATTAAATAAAATAATAAACGCCAACATCAAAACACAAAGTACAACAAAGACAATTTGATGGCTGAAGTAAAAATGGAATTGCAGATTTCATTATAAACCTGTGAACATGTTCCATAAATAAGTCCTGACCTGACTTCTATAAGCTCCTCTCATTTTTAACAGCTGGATGTGTAACAGGAGGCTGTTCCACAACACGGCAGCAGCTTAAAAAGAGGAACTTCTGGCTACATTATTCACTGGAGGGACTTTATATGAACACACACTGGCCCTGGTGTTATAGCCATGCTGAGTATGTTCCATTGTTATCTGTGAAGTATTGAGGAGCAAACCCATTGATAATGTTGAACATATGATGCAGCTTCTGTTGTTCTACTCTGAGCTGTACTGGCAGCAGTCCTACACTTCTGAATTCATCACCTACATGAGTTAAACAGGATACATTTAATAAATACTGAATAATATTATTTTGCATCACCTGCAGTTTGTTCCTAAATGTAGATGTCAAACCACTGAACCAATCAGAACAGGCAGAATCAAACTGACGCTGTACCAATGAGGACATGAGAAGTTTCTCAACAGAAAAGTCAAAAAGAGTCTTAGTCTGTGAAACAGGAACTGAAGTTTGCTGCCACTCTTAGATAATATTTGATCAACAACAGATTCACAGGACAGTGACTGGTCCAATATTATTCCTAAATATGAGACAAAATATTATAACATTTCAGTTCCATTACAAAAGATTTTCAGTGTATTTGTTCTTGACGTCTTTGTTCCAAACAGGATTGACTGGGTTTTACCCAAATGTATTGAAAGCTTGTTATCTATGAGCCACTCTCTCACACTTTCTGATTCATTACTAAGAGTTGTGAATTTCACTGACATCATTCCCAGATAGCAGTAATGCAGAATCATCAGCATACAGCAGCAGCTTGCATGTCACAGCAGCTGTTGTATCATTTATATACATAAGAAATAAAAGAGGCCCTAAAATAGAACCTTACAGCACCACACATGTAATATCCTGAGGTTCTGATAGAACCACTTCAACATCACAGACTTGAGTTCTTCCTGTAATGTAAGAAATAAACCATTTTACAGCAGTATGTCCAAACACCATGCACTGTAACTTTGACAACAGTACAGAATGATTCACTGTGTCAAAAGCTTTCTGCAAGTCAGCAAAAGTTCCTCCATCAAGGTTTTGTCTAATAAAATCAAACAAATGAATAAGACAGGTGTCAGTAGAGTCTGCTGCTGTAAAGCCAGACTGAAGCTCATACAACATATTGTATCTGACTAAATACTCCTCAACCTGCTCAAACACAAGACGTCCAAAAACCTCAGACATGACACCTGCCGACTTCCTCACTTTCTCACCTGAATGTCATTGTCATACTGGGAGCTGCCCAGTTCAACCAGTCTGATACAGGCAGACACTGAGCAGCTCCACTGGAGCAGCTGGAGGTTGTAGCTGCCTTGCTCCAGGGCACTTCAGCAGTGTACAGTGAGGGAGGGAGAGCTGTGTGGAGGGTTGTTCAGAGCTGTTGGGACTAAACCAAACTGACTGATGAAGCAAAACACTGAGCTGAAAGCTACAAACAGACTGAGCTGTTGATTCTCAGTGGGATCAGCAGGACTAGTAAAGCTTTACCACTACAGGGAGTCATCTGATTCTCTGTTCACATCCAAGTATCACTTGATGGACCTTTAGCTTGTGTTTGTCTCTGTGTGGACAGACATAATGTGAGCTCATTCTTCATGATTCCTCCACAGAGTGGACCAGGAGAGCTCAGAGGTTCCCAGTGGTCAGTCTGCCCAGCAGCATCAAACACACCTGGACTCCATATTTATGGTCTGTACATGTACAACAACTACTTTTACATCTATTCTGTTCACAATCATCTCCATGCTGCACTTTGTAGACCAGTGGATTGTCAGTCTGTCCAAAATGGATCTGATGTTTGCTTCATAATTTCAGTTTGATTGTGTCATTCATATAGTATTCTGTTCCAGCTGCTGGAGGAGAACATCTTCACCTTTGTGAAGAACGAGCTGAAGAAGATGCAGAAGGTTCTGAGTCCAGGTTACCAAGAATGCTTAGAGAGTCAGAGGGAGGATGAGGAGGTGTTGGACTGTGAGGAGGAAGAGCAGAGGAGGAGCAGCAGAGAGGCATTTCTGAAGATCACACTGCACTTCCTGAGGAGAATGAAGCAGGAGGAGCTGGCTGATCGTCTGCAGAGCAGTAAGAGGATTTCTATAAAGATTTAACAAGATGGATAAATGAGACATTTACTGATGTCTCAACAGATGGAGGAAAATATGTTTTATATACTCATTCTTTGAGGGAATTAAATGTTTAAATATTTGCTTCATTCATTGATCCTATTTCTTGTGTGTTCATTCAGGAACTCCTGCTCCAGTTGGTCAACGTGAATTAAAGTCTAACCTGCAGAAGAGGTTCCAGTGTGTGTTTGAGGGGATTGCTAAAGCAGGAAACCCAACCCTTCTGAATCAGATCTACACAGAGCTCTACATCACAGAAGGAGGGATTGCAGAGGTCAATGATGAACATGAGGTCAGACAGATTGAAACAGCATCCAGGAAAACAGACAGACCAGAAACAACCATCAGACAAGAAAACATCTTTAAAGCCTCACCTGGAAGAGATGAACCAATCAGAACAGTGATGACAAAGGGAGTGGCTGGCATTGGGAAAACAGTCTTAACACAGAAGTTCACTCTGGACTGGGCTGAAGACAAAGCCAACCAGGGCATACAGTTCACATTTCCGATCACTTTCAGAGAGCTGAATGTGCTGAAAGAGGAAAAGTACAGCTTGGTGGAACTTGTTCATCACTTCTTTACTGAAACCAAAGAAGCAGGAATCTGCAGGTTTGAAGAGTTCCAGGTTGTGTTCATCTTTGACGGTCTGGATGAGTGTCGACTTCCTCTGGACTTCCACAACACTAAGATCCTGACTGATGTTACAAAGTCCACCTCAGTGGATGTGCTGCTGACAAACCTCATCAGGGGGAAACTGCTTCCCTCTGCTCGCCTCTGGATAACCACAAGACCTGCAGCAGCCAATCAGATCCCTCCTTGGTGTGTTGACATGGTGACAGAGGTCAGAGGGTTCACTGATCCACAGAAGGAGGAGTACTTCAGGAAGAGATTCAGAGATGAGAAGCAGGCCAGCACCATCATCTCCCACATCAAAACATCACGAAGCCTCCACATCATGTGCCACATCCCAGTCTTCTGCTGGATCACTGCTACAGTTCTGGAGGATCTGTTGAAAAGCAGAGAGGGAGGAAAGCTGCCCAAGACCCTGACTGAGATGTACATCCACTTCCTGGTGGTTCAGTCCAAGCTGAAGAAGGTCAAGTATGATGGAGGAGCTGAGACAGATCCACACTGGAATAAAGAGAGCAGGAAGATGATTGAGTCTCTGGGAAAACTGGCTTTTGAGCAGCTGCAGAAAGGCAACCTGATCTTCTATGAATCAGACCTGACAGAGTGTGGCATCGATATCACAGCAGCGTCAGTGTACTCAGGAGTGTTCACACAGGTCTTTAAAGAGGAGAGAGGGCTGTACCAGGACAAGGTGTTCTGCTTCGTCCATCTGAGTGTTCAGGAGTTTCTGGCTGCTCTTCATGTCCATCTGACATTCATCATGTCTGGAGTCAATCTGCTGGCAGAAGAACAAACAACATCCCAGAAGTCTGAAACTAAACAAAAATATACAGAGCCACATTTCTACCAGAGTGCTGTGGATGAGACCTTAAAGAGTCCAAATGGGCACCTGGACTTGTTCCTCCGCTTTCTCCTGGGTCTTTCACTGCAGACCAATCAGACTCTCCTACGAGGTCTGCTGACACAGACAGAAAGTAGCTCACTGACCAGTCAGGAAACAGTCGAGTACATCAAGAAGAAGATCAGTGAGGATCTGTCTGCAGAGAGAAGCATCAATCTGTTCCACTGTCTGAATGAACTGAATGATTGTTCTCTAGTGGAGGAGATCCAACAGTCCCTGAGATCAGGACGTCTCTCCACAGATGAACTGTCTCCTGCTCAGTGGTCAGCTCTGGTCTTCATCTTACTGTCATCAGAAAAAGATCTGGATGTGTTTGACCTGAAGAAATACTCTGCTTCAGAGGAGGCTCTTCTGAGGCTGCTGCCAGTGGTCAAAGCCTCCAACAAAGCTCTGTAAGTGCACAGATAGTTATTTATTGATTGATTTATTGATTTATTGAAAAGATATTCAAAGAAATATATTCAAGATGGGAGAAAAATACGTTTTTAAGAATGTTTCCACATTTGTTCTCCAGACTAAGTGGTTGTAACCTCTCAGAGAGAAGCTGTGCAGCTCTGTCCTCAGTTCTCAGCTCCCAGTCCTCCAGCCTGAAAGGGCTAGACATGAGTAACAACAACCTGCAGAGTTCAGGAGTGAAGCTGCTGTCTGCTGGACTGGAGAGTCCACACTGTGCACTGGAAACTCTCAGGTCAGAATTCATCAACCTGCACAACTGATCACCATTTAAACTGTGATTTATATGACTTGATAAACACTTGGACATTTTCTCTACTCAAATTATTTTCAGACCAGTTGTGTGTTTAGACCCTGTGAATAACTTTCTACTAATATATTTCCATTTGTTTTGTTCTGTCTCCGCTGTTGGAACCTGAAATACCAGAGAGGAGTTTTAGATTCAAAAACTGAATGAAGAACTGTGTAATTGGCCCAAAGTAACACAAATACAGACAGTTATTCAGTGACCAGTGTTTTGGTAACAGTTATAGTTTCTTTTAATTTCAGAGCAATATCTGTGCTGGGATGATAGTGATTTTTAGTCACAATGGTGATATGACAGTGCACCCCAGCTGTTATGTGGTTAACTACCATTTAATTCTTCTTTTGTTTCAAACAACCTTTAAACTCTGGATGATTCCTGAAACTGTGTGAAGTATAGTCAGTGAGTATGAGTGAAGGAGTCAGAAATGTTTTCTTACTGTTCCACAACCTTCAGTCCTCATATGCCACATTAGTTGGGATTCCTGATCTGTATTCAACTGCCAGCATCTGAGATGGAGTCATTTACCTCTGTGACGTGTTGGAGGTTTGATCCTCTTACAAACTGTAGTCAGAGCTGTCACCTGCAGCTCTTCATCTTAGCAGCTCATTGTGGCTGCTTCTTCTTTCACTATTCTTTATTTAGACCTATTTTTAGCAGTGAAGAGTTAGCAGACGCTAACATCATGTTGACTAAGGTTACAAAAAGCTGGAACTGCCTCACTATGCAAACCTTACTGTGGTTGGCCATTTGAATTTAGAGGTAGTGAATGGAAGTATTAAGTTTAACTTTAAAGATTACAGAAATATATTGGTGATAATCGTAATAAACACACTACCTTCTAGTCCTGCAGTGATCTTAGATCATGTGACATGTATGTTGTTTTGTGTGTCTGCAGGCTGTCAGGATGTCTGATCACAGAGGAAGGCTGTGCTTTTCTGGCCTCAGCCCTGAGCTCCAACCCCTCCCATCTGAGAGAGATGGACATGAGTAACAACAACTTGCAAAGTTCAGGAGTGAAGCGGCTGTCTGTTGGACTGGAGAGTCCACACTGTGCACTGGAAACTCTCAGGTCAGAATTCATCAACCTGCTGAACTGATCACTATTTAAACTGTGATTTATATGAGTTGATAAACACCTGGACATTTTCTCTACTCAAATTATTTTCAGACCAGTTGTGTGTTTAGACCCTGTGAATAACTTTCTACTAATATATTTCCATTTGTTTTGTTCTGTCTCCGCTGTTGGAACCTGAAATACCAGAGAGGAGTTTTAGATTCAAAAACTGAATGAAGAACTGTGTAATTGGCCCAAAGTAACACACATGCAGACAGTTATTCAGTGACCAGTGTTTTGGTAACAGTTATAGTTTCTTTTAATTTCAGAGCAGCATCTGTGCTGGGATGATAGTGATTTTTAGTCACAATGGTGATATGACAGTGCACCCCAGCTGTTATGTGGTTAACCACCATCTAATTCTTCTTTTTTTTCAAACAACCTTAAAACTCATGATTACTGAAACTGTATGAAGTAGAGTCAGTGAGTGTGAGTGAAGGAGTCAGAAATGCTTCCTTGCTATTAGTTTTTATATTTATTTCCACAACCTTCAGGCCTTATATGCCACATTAGTTAGGATTCCTGTTCTGTATTCAACTGTGAGCATCTGAGACGGAGTCATTTACCTCTGTGACATGTTGGAGGTTTGAAGTTTTTACAAACTGTAGTCAGAGTTTGTCACCTGCAGCACTTCATCTTATCAGCTCATTGTGGCTGCTTCTTCTTTTACTATTCTTTATTTAGACCTATTTTTAGCAGTGAAGAGTTAGCAGATGCTAACATCATGTTGACTAAGGTTACAAAAAGCTGGAACTGCCTCACAATACAAACCTTACTGTGGTTGGCCATTTGAATTTAGAAGTAGTGAATGGAAGTATTAAGTTAAACTCTAATGATTACAGAAACATATTGGTGATGAAAGTAATAAACACACTACCTTCCAGTCCTGCAGTGATCTTAGATCATGTGACATATATGTTGTTTTGTGTGTCTGCAGGCTGTCAGGATGTCTGATCACAGAGGAAGGCTGTGCTTCTCTGGCCTCAGCTCTGAGCTCCAACCCCTCCCATTTGAGAGAGCTGGACTTGAGCTACAATCATCCAGGAGACTTGGGAGAGAAGCTGCTGTCTGCTGGACTGGAGGATCCACACTGGAGACTGGACACTCTCAGGTATGGATAGACAGGTGGACTCTCTCAGGTATGGACCAACTCAGTCTCACAGCAATTCGTGAAATAGTCATGTAATTTAATCTATCTATTCGTGTACATTGACACGATTTTTCCATTTATTTCGTGACAGTCAGCACAACTTTCAAACTAATGTATTTCAGGTGGAAGCAGGTTTTGTTCCTGCAGCAGGTTTTTTTCTGTCAGTTGGGACTTGGGAGCTCAAAGGCTGTATTGTTTGTTTCTCATTTGTTATTCATTTTTAAATTATAACCGCTACATCACTCAACATTTAATCAAAAGATTTTATCCTTGTTTTTATTTTTTTACTCTAATATTACCAGTCTGGTGGGACCGGGGTATTTTCCCCACTGACGATTTTAATATCTTTAACATTTCTCAACACTAAACAAGACGGTGTCCTTGATAACTCAACAATATGAAAGGTTATGACCATCCCTTTTAATTATTTCAGCTTTGATTCTGAGAAATCAAGTTTTCTTGTCAGTTTTGGACGATAGTGGAAGCAGTTACGTTAGCCTACCTATGATCCTCAGCGACCGTTACTATGGTGAAGACGCCAGCTAAAGCCGTGACATAAATTATATTCAGTATAACATTATACATTACTGAAGATTGGTGGTTACAATCAGGAACAACATACTGTACTGTACATTGAAATGTAAAGAATATAATGTGTGTATGTATAGTAAACTCTATCAGCCATAAACTGTGCAGAAAACAGAATTTGAAGCTTTGTGATTGGCTGATTTCATGAGGCAATGCAGTTTGGGACTCGTTGTTGACTAAAGCTTTATCATGTAGCTACACAGTCCTCTAGAGTTTTTATTTTAACGCAGTTGTTATTTGTTTGTACCGATGAACTGATCAGCCGGGAGAGTTTCAGGCCCATTAACTGTTGGAAATGTTTAAACAGGACGTCATGAAACAGTTCATCTAGGAAAATAAATGAGATTACTTTTTCTACTTTTTCTACTTTCACTGTTTTTGTGTGACGATTGTTTGAAATTGTGTGTTGAAATTCATACACATAGACACACACACACACACACATACATGAATATATATATATATATGTACACTATGTTGCCAAAAGAATTGGCTCACCTGCCTGGACTCGCATATGAACTTAAGTGACATCTCATTCTTAATCCATAGGGTTTAATACGACGTCGGTCCACCCTTTGCAGCTATAACAGCTTCAACTCTTCTGGGAAGGTTTTCCACAAGGTTTAGGAGTGTGTTTATGGGAATTTTTCACCATTCTTCCAGAAGCTCATTTGTGAGGTCACACACTGATGTTGGACGAGAAGGCCTGGCTCTCAGTCTCCGCTCTAATTCATCCCAAAGGTGTTCTATTGGGTTGAGGTCAGGACTCTGTGCAGGCCAGTCAAGTTCATCCACACCAAACTCAGTCATGTTGGAACAGGAAGGGGCCATCCCCAAACTGTTCCACAAAGTTGGGAGCATGGAATTGTCCAAAATCTCTTGGTATACTGAAGCACTCAGAGTTCCTTTCACTGAAACTAAGGGACCAAGCCCAGCTCCTCAAAAACAACCCCACACCATAATCCCCCCTCCACCAAACTTTACACTTGGCACAAATCTCTTGGTATGCTGATATCCTCCTCTGATAATATATATATATATATATATATATATATATATATATATATATATATATGCATATATATATATATAATCAGAAGAGGCTGGTCCATAGAGGCAGAGGAGGTTGCCCATCTTCTATTTTTGAGAGGCAACAGGGAGATCAAAATATAAAAAGAATACTTGGTTGAAATAAACCATTACCAAATTTCATTATCATTTAAAAAATAGTTATTCTCTCTTCGTTGGAAGAAATCCATTATTGAAATTCTGATTAAAATGCTTCAACAGTGACAGGAGGAGAAAGAGCAGTGTGTGTGAGGTGGTGGTGGGGAGCAGTGGGGGGGGGGGGGGGGGGGGGGGGGGGGGGGGGAGCAGAGGAGGACGGGCTCCTGCTGTCCTCCTCAGAGCGGATCTCTTACATCAATTTAAAGTACTTCATTTTTTTTCATGCTAATCTAAGATTGGCCAAGACATGTAAAATGATGTTCCAAGGGAGGAAGTCCTCCCTAACCAATCAACAACCAGAATACAATATTGACATCACTTTGGTCCAATGATAGTTTCCAGATTTCATCTTCAGTTCTCTATAACTGTAACATACATGAGTGTGACAAACTGATAAGAGAAGAAGAGCAGTAAGATATAGATAAATTGATAGAGTAGCATATTAGAAAATTAATTATAACTTGCAAATTACAAACTATATTTTTAAACACATCAGTAAAACATTACATCTCATTTAGGCCCTTTCAACAACCAGCGTCACCGTAGTCAGCGGGACTACGGTGACGTGCTGCTGCTCTGAAGTGAACTCCTCCCAACAACAATAGAAAGTTAACAACATCATTTAAATGAAACAACCAGGAGAGTTAGCTTGTTTGTCATTGTTGCTAATGATATCAGACTGGTTAACCAGCAGCCACAAAGTTCTGTTAACTAACAAACAAGATGACCAACAGCCACAAATGGACGTTATGACATGAATACTTCATCTCCATGATAGAAATGTTGGGCCGTGGCTACAAGTTTGGCTATCAGCAATAATTAATGATTATCAAAGATAATCGTTAATTATTAAAATCAATAAAATTATTAATAAGAATTAATAATAACGGGGCACCACCCTGGACTCAGGGAAAAAGATAGCCAATTCAGTCTCAAAGTGTACTAATCTATGAATTTTGGACTTTGATTAATAATTAATTTAATAACTATAAACAAAATCACCATATCAATAGCTAGTCAAGGTTGAAGGATTTGGAGTTCTTTACAGAGCAGAGGTTGGCAAAACTCATTCTTGTGCAACATTAAAACAGACAACAGGTATATCCAAAAGCATTTATTTAACAAAAGGGTAAAAGCAACACACAATACTAATCTAGCTAAGTGTACCTATATACAAGTGTGAATGTGTGAATGTGTGTGTGTGTGTGTGTGTGTGTGTGTGTGTGTGTGTAGGGAAGACAATAGCAAGATGGCTGCAGTCACCTGGTGACTGAGCACATGGCATGCCGACACGTTGGCTGATAAAGGGAACTACAGGGATAAAAGGCCAGACCATGTGGCGTCTTGAACCACATGTACTGCCTGAACCAGAGTTTGCCAAACTAGGTTTTAACCTCTTAACTGTGTGGTTCTCTATTCAAGGCCAAATGGTGTATGCTAAAGGTGCCAGGTTAAAACAAGGTTAGTTGCATGCAAGGCCTAGTTACTGGATGTAACATGTGTTCAGCATGCTAACATTAACCTAGCGGTGTGGCTATGCAGTAACTTGACTATAGGCAACAAGGACATCACAACAACAGTTCAATGTATAACCTTAACCAAATCAATACACGTACAGTACATTGTTTGAATTAAACATTCTTGCTTAGCCGTACTATGCTTCACTGTGTTGCTAGGCTATGCCCAGTTGTTACCAGTCCATGAAGGAAGAGATGCTTTGTGGCGTTCTGCTTTGTAGCTGGTGAATCCGTGGGTGAGTCAGGCTGAGGAGGCTTTGGCTCTGAAGCTGAAGATGCAGGCGTTGCTGGGCAGACAGCACTCCAGTTGTGCAGAGGGCTCAGGTCACTCCTTGGTGTAGAGTTAGCAGCAAGCTAACTCAATTTCGCGGCTCCTGTACTTGTTAAACTGGCCAGCAGACTTGTGTGTTAGCTGCTGGCACAAGGAAACTTAGTTTCTGAGTCTTAGGCAGGCTCTCGCGTCTTCTGCCGTAAAGAAGACTGTGTGTGTCTGCTGTGAGCAGGCCACACAAGAGAGCAGAGAGCTGCTCCAGCAGCTGCTGGAGGTGTGAAAGAGAGCAAGGAGCTGCTCCTGCTGCAGCTCGTGGAGAAAAGAGAGCAGATAAGAGGGGAATCTCTAGTTTTGATAACCTGGATCCATGGGTGGAGCTTCACACTTTGGGTGCGAACCCCCAGGTTTCTTGGAGTCTTGAAACATGTGGTAAACTGTGGTCCACATGTAGTCCCAACAGAAAGAAGAAGACATCAGATAACGTGAGTCAGATACAGCTTCTCTCTCTCTGTCTCTTTGGTCACTAATTTCATCTCTGATGGTTAAATGTCTCTGTGTGGCTGTTGTGTGAATTTATCTCCTTAACAAGAATGCAGCAGAGATCATATAATGTGCTGTAGGTAGTTTGCTTGTTGAAGTTACAGTGAGCTGTCTGGACTCACTCATTCATGTGGAATTGATCCAGTTTTTAATTGAGTGGTTGTTCAGTCACCTGTTGATGTTGTGTGATTAGTGAATGAGTGTGCAGGAGGTCTGGCTGCTTGTTGTGACAGTTTCTTCAGTTGGTTTTTAAGCTGAGTCGTATATTGAGTAATAAGCTTAAAGTAACTAGAATAACAAGTGTTAACATGTCAGCTTTGTAGACTATATTTTATATGTGATGCATATAGATCAGAGTGTGTAAGTCATGTATTTGATACATGCATTAATACTTTCTGATGTGAACCTACACTTTTAGTGTAGTGTAGTCTGTGAATGTTTTTAGTGTTCAGTCTTTCTAGTATTCAGCACTGATCTGTTCCTGTATCACATTATAAGCTTTGTGGTACTTTATATATTTCTGTATACTAAGAAAATACACAGGAAACATGTGTAAATCATGTGATATGTTGTCTGTTTCTGATGAGAACATAAATCTGTTGTCACAATAGAACAATACTATAGATTTGAATTTAACTTTGTTGGTAAAATGACACATTGTGAACCACTGCACGGCTAAAATGAGCTCTTCTTTGTTTAGAAACAATATGTATATGCTAAATGTCTTTAAAGAAGCAGCCTTTTCACCACTCAGGGGTTTTTGTTTTTGAAAGCAAATTGTTTTATTGGCATATAAAACTGTCCCCCACCGCTCTGATTTCATCAGCTGGGGAACAATGATATAGTTTGATGTGGTTTGTTGTGAGATTCCATGTTGGTTTTTCTCCTGTCCTCCCCAATATTTTGAGTCACCAGCCGCCACTGATATAACTATATATATATTATATATGTTCAGACGCGGCGCTAGAGTAAATCAATAGGACGGGCATTTGATTTTCATGAGGGGGCACAATGCATTGTATATTTGTTTAACCTGTTATCAAACAAGTTGAACACAGCTTTGGACGGAGGATACACAGACCCCTGGTCCTTGTGAAAGAAAACTGAATAGTAGGTTATCATTTTATAAATCTTTTGTTTATATGTTGCAAATGTTTTTAAACTAAGGGGTCAGTGGTTGTTGTCAACTGAATGTGATGTAATGTCATTGTCATTTTGGTATACATGCTGGTGAAGAAATCCTGCTCCTAGTCTAGTTGAACTCTTGAACTTGTTTCTATCTGAGGGCTGCTTGCTGACCTCTGGGGTTAGCTAGAGATATCTTTGTCTTAAGCCTGCTGTTTTAGAGACTGTGTGGATCATGAGGTATCTAGACAAGCTAAAGTTGAAGAATGTCCATGTTTGAAGTTATTGATTGACCATGAGGTCTCTGTTAGATCGTATGACCATACTTGTTTGTAAGAAGGTGTAACAGTTTGTGGAAGTGTCTATTAGGGACCAGACTGTTTTAGCTTTCATTCTGGAGAGGTATAAAGCTGTCTGGTTTGGGTTAACAATCTTTAGAGAAAGGGCTGGCTGAACAACATGCTTTCTCTCCAAAAATACAAGATGATTGTATTTTTCTTTGTGTTTGGACATTTGTATAATTGTTACTGATGGTGTGATGGATTGTACAGCGTCTACAACTGCATCAACAAGTAACAATGTTTAATGCTTTCTTTATGTCTCTGTGTGGTTCTTGAGCAACGATAAAACATTTCCACAACATCCTCCCGCCAGTTAAAAAGGAAGAAATTTAGTCTTTGCAAACAGAAATGATGTCTGTGTTAATTTGCATATAGAGCGAGGAAGTGAGATCCGAATAACAAGTGGTCACTCAAGACGCATGTTAATACCAGGCATAAACAGACGTACTTGGAGCTGTCCACTTGTGATCAGATCACCTGAGACGGATGTTAATACCAGGTGTAAACAGACGTACTTGGAGCTGTCCACTTGTGATCGGATCACCTGAGACGGATGTTAATACCAGGTGTAAACAGGGACTAAGATGCAAGGAAAAGAAGCAAGTGAGGGAAACGTGGATGCAATTTAAGAGACTTGAGATGCAACCAAGGAAACAAAGCGAGGAGAGAGGAAACGAGAACATTTGTTTTTAGAGACATGAGACGTCCTTTCCTCTGAAGTGTCACATGAAGCGACGTCCGTTTCTGATGACGGCGGCAGCTGATCACAGCTGATCAGCTGTCAGTCAGTTTTAACAGCTGTAGAAACTTCTGATTAATACTAATAAATGTTCACAATTATCACTGCAGCAGCTGTTTCCTCTCTGCAGCTGTTACCTGTTTAACAAACATAAATAACAACCTGCATTCTGCATTTATACTGTGTCCTGCTCAGAGGCACAGGAACCATTTCTACTCACAGAATGCATTTATATTATTTATTGATTATTTGCATCTGTATTGTTTGATATTCTGATAGTGAATTCATTATTTAATAACCCAGAATATGATCAGAGTGTCTTTTGAACACTGGAAAATATGTATTTGGCTAAATGTTTCAGGGAAAATGGAAATGATGTAACTCATATCAAACCCGACGCTCAGGAATTTTCAGCCTCACATGTGACTGAATGTAAATGAGGATAAATGATGTAAAATATAAATGTGTTGAACTGTTATTATGGATGAAATTAAAGTCAGGGAGAGTCTGTCTGTCAGCAAGAAACAGTTTAATGGAGGAAATAACATCATGAAAAGACAAATCTTTCTAATAAGAGACTTGAGATGTATGTGGGTGCTTTTCATTAAGCTAACTCTATGCTTCCTCGCGTCCTCTCTCCTCCGTGACCCGGAAATCGATCTCTCTCCGCCATCATGGAGGATCTTCCGATCCCTTAAATGCACCTGGAGGAGACGAGGAGCGAGGAGAGAGGAGGCTCCTGGAGGAGCTTAGAGCCAGGAAACACAGGTGTATCCTAGTGGAAGTGTTTTAACGGACGGCAACACCCCTTTGATCCAAAGTGTGTATTGATTGGTCAGCTGATCTGACGGGACAGTAAACAGACGGCTGTTGTTGTAATACAGCAGATCAGGAAACTACCTGTGGAGAAGGAATGAAAGCACAACAGCAGCTGATCATAGCCTATTTATTTATAAAATAAAGATGACTGAATCATGAATCAATCATTAAAACTTTCTACTATTTCTCTTCATGAGGCAAAAGGCTTCTCCTTTCTTCTTCTGTGTTTCAGAGCGTCTCAGCTCCTTCAGGAAAACATGACGTCACACAGCTGCGTCTCCTATAAAACCATCCTGAGCCTGAAAAGCACGTCAGACTTTCACAAACTAAATAAGCAACATTTTATTTCAACATATTCTGCAGGCTGCAGCTGTTTCTATTGTTCCTTTATGTGGGTTCTGTTCTTTCAGTAATTAACAGGTTTAAATTGTCTGTTTGTGCCTCATTCTGTGACAGACAGACGCTGCTATAGATCTATAATCAAATGATTAAACACTGGAGCAGTTATCAGCTGTTTTCCTTCCAGCTATCAATATGTAGAAATGATTAAGTAACAGTGTAAAGTCTTCATTCATTGTACATGAATTTTAAATGCAAACTTTAGAGTTTAAACTGTTACTTAGTCATTTCTATTGCTGACTTATTCATATTTGACATTTAGGGTGAAGTGCGTCATGACAACTTGTCTCCTCAAAATGATGCTGGAGTGAGCGACGACGTCCCGTTTGATAAATTAAATTCCTCCGTCCTCACGTCTCTCTCTCATCCTCGCTGGGAGAAGAGACGCGAGTGAGAGAAACCAGGAGACACGTTAGCGTAATGAAAAGCATCCAAGTATCCCAGAATGCATTTCACACCAACCGGCAGCGATGGCGGAGACTTTGAGTCAGGCTAAAAGCTGTTGTAACTTGAATTGTAGGATTATTAATATGTGACTTTATTAATTTTTAATGTTTTCAGGAGAGAAAGTAACATGTAGATTCCAACATGTGGCCAGTTTATCCCAGTAACTCCAGTCTGTAAACCTGCTGGGATGTGTTGGGAGATGTTTGGACCAGCCGCTCATCTCAGCTGCTAGCAGCCCGACTCCTGAGATGATCGGCCGGTCAACATGTGGTCATCCCGGGGAGAACATGATCCATGAACTGATCTGCAGCTCTTTGCTGATTCACCGCTGGCTCTAATGTCTCCGCAGCATTTAGATATATGATATAATTCCTTCTGGAAGATAAATGTTGGTCTCACAGATGAAATCTAACAATTGTAGCTGCAACATTAGTTTGTCTGAATGTAAAGTGAAGCTTCATGTTTTTACTGGACAGAACAGCAGCGCTGCCTCTGGAGCTCCACATGTACACATATCACCACATTTACACACATATACATGGATTCAAATGAACAGATTCATTTCATTTATTTTATTAAGCTACATAACAGTTTAGATTTTTATTATAGCTACATTACAGACTGAATAACATCATTTACTGCATCTCTCTGTCAGTCAGGTTTTTGTTTTGTGAGATAAAAAGTGTTAGTGGAGCTTTGAGTTGAGATTATTTTGTCACAGTACAGTCAGGTAGGTGTGTTGAAGCTGAGCTGCTGCTGTTCCAGCTGCAGAATGATCTACTGCGTCCTCTCGTCCTCACAAGTTTGTACTACTGAGTCCAACTTGCCAAGTCTGAACTAGCAAGTACACAAGTCCCAACTTGGTGTATTTGGTATTGAGAATATATCAAGTACGTCATATATAAGATATATGCACATATTTTTTCCAGCTGGCTGAGGAGACTATTATGCATGCAAGCATAGATTGTACTAAATATGATCAATAAAGACAATATATGAAGGAAGAACTCAGGAAGACTGGACTTCAGGAGCTCAGTGTTCAAACTTTAATGAACCTGCCAAGTGGGTGCAGCAGTAGTTTTCTTTGAGTTTATTAGACAGACAGGATTAATGTGTAGGATTTAATCTCTGGTCCACACCCCGGAGCAGAAGGTGGCGGTAATGCACCTAATACACTGGTTGACAACCGCCGTTATAAACCAGAAAGAAGAAGATTTTTTTCCAAACAGAGTGATACCTCCTGTCAGCCGAGGGGTTTCCTATCTGTGCAGCCGAACATAGCAGCTCCTGCGCGGACTGTTTCACCCTGACGGTCCCGGTGTTTCCTCCGCAGGCTGCACTTCACTCAGCTGCCCGACAGACCCGCTGCTTCTTCCCGCTTTAACCTGAATAACAAACCGGGGCTCGGTGCTCCGGTTGGATCCACATGGAGAGCCGAGGCTAACGTTAGCTGAGAGGCTAGCGGAGCGTTAGCCGCAGCATGTTAGGAAGCACAGCTAGCTAGCACAGCCAGCTAGCACAGCCAGCTAGCACAGCCAGCTAGCACAGCCAGCTAGCCTCAGAGAAACAGAGAAACAGAGAGAGTAGTTGGCAGTTACACGTTTCTTTTGGCATTAAGTGCATTTAGAGGCTAAATGATTTAGCAGCAAGATGGACGGTGGATAAAGAGGAAGGGTGGAGCAGAGAGAGAGAAAGAAAGGTAATTAAACGTGCTAGCTAGCTAACGTAGCTAATGTTACTGATGCGTCATCATCGTCTCGTCAATGCTAAAGCTAATTAGTATATGTAGTCTAGTTAATGTGGTCAATATTATTATAAAATTCATGTGTTTTGGTGAAAGTTTCAGTGAGTGAGTTCATACTTTGAGCTGATAATTTAAAATGATTGAGACAACACAACGTCTTCTGTCACTATTCAGGCTGCTGTCATTTGTTGGAACTTAAAGATGTGTGTTATTTAATGTTTGTGTTGGTTAAAGGACTATTTGAACCTTTGATGGGTAACTGTTAGTGTATATCAGTAAACCGAGGAGGGTGTTGTGCTCTTGCTTGTTTCTTGTTGAAGGTGTAGAGTGCAGCGTTGGTGCCACAGTAGTAGTAGTGTCGTCTCCCTCCTTAATGATATGTACCTTTGGTTTTATTTCAGCTTCATAACACTACATTGTACTAAGCAGCTGTTGGCTCATTAGTTTGTTATTCACATGCACTAAAATTCAGCAGAATGCAGGAAATCAAGTCTTTGTAAGTAAAGTTTTCCTAGTGGGGACCCCCAGACCCCCCGCTGATAAACTGGTCTGACTGGAGCTATATTTCCCAGCCTGAATGATTTTCCCAGTCCGGCCCTGCTGTATAATGTTATACTGAATATAGTTTATGTCACAGCTTTAGCGTCTTCACCATAGTAACGGTGGCTGAGGATCATGGGTAGGCTAATGTAGCCGCTTCCGCTATCGTCCAAAACTGACAAGAAAACTTGGTCACAACCTTTCATATTGTTGAGTTATCAAGGACGCCTTCATGTTTTATGTTGAGAAATGTTAAAGATATTAAAATCAACAGTGAGGAAAATACTCATACGCAGCACGTCCTCTCCGGTCCCACCAGACTGCTAATATTAGAATAAAAACATGAAAACAAGGATCAAATCTCTTGATGAAATGTTGAGTGATGTAGCGGTTATAGTTTAAAAATGAAGAACAAATGAGAAAAAACAATCCAGCCTCTGAGCTCCCGAGTCCCAACTGACAGAAAAAAACCTGCTGCAGGAACAAAACCTGCTTCTACCTGAAATACATTAGTTTGAAAATCCTGCTGACTGTCACCAAAAAAAAGGAAAAATGGTGTCAATGAACACGAAGAGATTAAATTTAGTGAATATTTCACTGATTACTGTGAGACTGAGACAGACAGGTGGACACTCTCAGATACAGACAGACAGGTGGACACTCTCAGGTGAGGACAGACAGGTGGACGCTCTCAGGTGAGGACAGACAGGTGGACGCTCTCAGATACAGACAGACAGGTGGACGCTCTCAGGTGAGGACAGACAGGTGGACGCTCTCAGGTGAGGACAGACAGGTGGACACTCTCAGGTGAGGACAGACAGGTGGACACTCTCAGATACAGACAGACAGGTGGACGCTCTCAGGTACAGACAGACAGGTGGACACTCTCAGGTGAGGACAGACAGGTGGACACTCTCAAGTACAGACAGACAGGTGGACACTCAGGTGAGGACAGACAGGTGGACGCTCTCAGGTGAGGACAGACAGGTGGACGCTCTCAGGTGAGGACAGACAGGTGGACACTCTCAAGTACAGACCGACAGGTGGACACTCTCAGGTGAGGACAGACAGGTGGACACACTCAGGTGAGGACAGACAGGTGGACACTCTCAGGTAAGGACAGACAGGTGGACACTCTCAGGTGAGGACAGACAGGTGGACACTCAGGTGAGGACAGACAGGTGGACTCTCTCAGGTGAGGACAGACAGGTGGACACTCTCAGGTGAGGACAGACAGGTGGACTCTCTCAGGTACAGACAGATGGACGCTCTCAGGTGAGGACAGACAGGTGGACGCTCTTAGGTAAGGACAGACAGGTGGACACTCTCAGGTGAAGACAGACAGGTGGACACTCTCAGGTGAGGACAGACAGGTGGACACTCAGGTGAGGACAGACAGGTGGACACTCTCAGGTGAGGACAGACAGGTGGACAGTAAATCAGCTCAAACTCTTGAGACTGCAGCTGATTGTCAGCTGTAACCATCATGCAGGAATGTTCCACCTGTGTGAGAGGAAATAACTTGTCAGTCGTCCAAAGATTGTTGAGGAAAGACAAACAGAAACAGGCGGTTTATCATTTTCATGTTAGTGTGAATCAGTTTAAACAGTCCTGTCATCTGTTCACAATACAAACTGCTGAGTCTGACAAGAAAACGTCTCATTGTTGACATGATTTGACTTTGAGACGCCTGTTTCTGATTGGCTGAATGTAGCTGCTGTCGATAGTCGTCGTGCGACGTGATGTGATGGACGGTTGTGTTGCCTAGCAACAGCAAAGCAGCTCAGTGTGATGAGGATCAGAGCTGCTTTTTCTAGAGTGATGTCATGTCCATGTTTGCATGCTGAAAGAGAACGTGCTGCTCTGACCCCCCCCCTCCTTTCAGGCTGCAGCCTGCTGGAGTCCGATGGTTGACACCAGGTCTGAGGAAGTGTAAGTGTGTTTTTCATTTCATTCATCAAAACAAAGCTCATTCACATCCTACTGAGGATGAAGATGATGTCATCATCAAACAGATGATAGATCAATAACTGCAGCTGTATTGTGTCTCGTTCTCTCCATCAGATTTCTGTCGACTCACACTGGATCCAAACACAGTAAACAGAAACCTCAAACTGTCTGACAACAACAGGAAGGTGACACATGTGAAGGAGGATCAGTCATATCCTGATCATCCAGACAGATTTGATGACTGTCAGCTGCTGTGTAGAAATGATCTGACTGGTCGCTGTTACTGGGAGGTCGAGTGGAGAGGAGACGTTTATATATCAGTGAGTTACAGAGGAATCAGCAGGAAAGGAAACAGTGTTGACTGTTTGTTTGGATTTAATGATCAGTCCTGGAGTCTGTTCTGCTCTGATGATGTTGGTTACTCTGTCTGTCACAATAACAGATCAACATCCATCTCCTCCTCCTCCTCCTCCTCCTCCTCTGTCTCTAACAGAGTAGCAGTGTATGTGGACTGTCCTGCTGGCACTCTGTCCTTCTACAGAGTCTCCTCTGACACACTGATCCACCTCCACACCTTCAACACCACATTCACTCAGCCTCTGTGTGCTGGGTTTGGGTTCTGGTTTGTTTCCTCAGTGTCTCTGTGTGGTCTGTAGGAGGAAGAGTCTCCTCCTGTTAGAGAAACTTTCTCACTGCTGACCAGATAGTTCAGTCTGTACAGGATCACACACAGCTGATGGTATTTAGTACCAACATGATCTCTCACTGCTTGTAAATGTAAACATGGTTTCCACATGATTGACAGTTTGTTTGTAAAATGAATCAAATGATAAACTGAGTCCAGTTGTTGTTGTTTTCTGTTGTTAGTGTATTAGAAAGGCTTGAACTGTAATGGGATAATGGGAATGGGATCTTCACAATGTTTAGTTGTAGTTCTTCTAGTAGTTTCATAGTAACTGTGTTACCTGATTCCTTCACTTATTTAGAGATCACATGACAAATGATGGTCAGAACAACAGGCCTCCTATTGGCTGGTTAAATGAACACCTCTAATGGTGAAGGCTGAGGCTCAGCAGCTGGAGTGTGGCTGCTTTTATGCTGCGTTCATATCATATTGGAATGATGCTAATTATGAGATTCTGACTTGTAAATAGAATTCAGGTCAACATTCAAGTGGTAATTATGAAGTGGAAAAGCTGAAAGCTCTGATATTTACTGGATATGCTGGATTATTGTCAATAACAGTATTTTTGAGCCTCATTCCACCAACTTTGTAATCATGCAGCCGTCTTGATTTGTTGTGTGACATGAACGCTGGCGAGTTGTAAACATGGGAAACATGTGCGGAGGATCTTTAAAGTTCAGACAGTCTGTGACGACACAACTGACATCAGTTAAAGTCTGTTTTGATTTTTTACATCCACTGTCAAACTTTTTTGGCTTTTTTTGGTCAGAGCGACTCAAAAACGATGAGTTCTGATGGTGTTTATTGATCAGATTGATGGATTGGATTCATGTTCTACAGACACACTGTGAGATACATAATCAAAGTCTAAAAATACATCAAAGGAACTTTACAACATATCTGATATACTGTGTAAACTTTGTAAATGTGCATCACATAAGACAGATGTGGTGCAGTCAAACTGCTGATGTGAGAGTGGAAGAACAAACTGGTTTTAATGGTTTTAATGGTGACACGCTGTAAAGAGAGTTTGATTTCTGATGGTGAATGAAAAGACACACATACACACACACACACATCCATACATGCCTACACTACTGATTACTGACTTCCACATTTTTCCATTTCATTTGTTATTTTTGTGAATAAATATACAGAGCTGCCTGAAAGTTTGTGAACGCTTTAGAATTTTCTGTATTTCTGCATAAATATGACCTAAAACATGATCAGATATTTACACAAGTCCTAAAACTAGATAAAGTGAACCCAATTAAACACATGAGAAAAAAAATCTTTTCATCTTTTTCTTTCAATGTCACATATTTTTGTGTAGCAAAAGTATGTGAACCTCAAGGATTATCATTTCATTTGAAGGGGAAATTAGAGTCGGGTGTTTCAATCAATGGGATGACAATCCAGTGTGAGTCTGGGAGGCCCTGCCTTATTTAAAGAAGAGAAATCTGGGTCTTCACTGTCAAACTCTGAGCTTCACAACACAGGTTTGTGGAAGTGTGTCATGGTTCAAACAAAGGAGATTTCTGAGGACCTTAGAAGAAGAGTTGTTGATGCTCATCAGGCTGGAAAGGGTTACAAAACCATTTCTAAAGAGTTTGGACTCCACCAGCCGACTGTCAGGCAGATCATGTATAAATTGAAGACATCCAACAGCACTGTTACCCTCCCCAGGAGTGGTAAACCAACAAAGATCACACCAAGAGCAGGCGTGTAATAGTCCAGGAGGCCATAAGGGACCCCAGGGTAACATCTAGGAAACTAAAGGTCTCTCTTGCAGCGGCTACAGTCGATGTTAATGAGTCCACCATCAGGAGAACATTGAACATCAATGGTGTTCATGGAGTCGCAAGGAGAAACCCACTACTCTCCAAACAGAACATTGCTGCCGTCTGCGGTTCACTCAAGACCACATGGAGCCAGAAGGTGATTGGAACAATGTTCTGTGGATGGATGAGACCAAAATCAAACTTTTCAGCTTGAATGAGAAGCGTTATGTTTGGTGATGAGCAAACACTGCATTCCAGCATAAGAACCTTAACCCATCTGTGAAACATGGTGGTGGTAGTATCATGGTTTGGGCTGCTTTGCTGCCTCTGAACCAGGACAGCTTGCAATCATTGATGGAGCTGTGAGTTCTGAGTCGTACCAGCAAATTCTGCAGGAAAATGTCAAGATATCCGCCTGTGAACTGAAACTCAACAGAAAGTGAGTCATGCAGTAAGACAACAACCCTAAACACACAAGTTGTTCTACCAAAGAATAGTTAAAGCGGAAGAAAGATAATGTTTTGGAACAGCTGAGTCAAAGTCCTTACCTTAATCCTAAAGAACTGCTGTGGAAGGACCTGAAGCAGGCAGTTCATGGTGAGAAGCCCACCAACATCCCTGAGTTGAGACTGTTCTGTGAGGAGGAACGAGCTAAAATTCCTCCAAGCTGATGTGCAGAGCTGATAAACAGTTACTGGAAACGTTTGGTTGAAGTTATTGCTGCAAAAGGGGGTCACACCAGTTACTGAAAGCAAGGGTTCACATACTTTTGCCTCCCACACATATGTTAGATTGGATAATTTTCCTCAATAAATAAATGAAAAAGATGAAAAAAATGGGTTTTCCTATTTGTTTAATTGGGTTCACTTTATCTAGTTTTAGGACTTGTGTAAATATCTGATCATGTTTTAGGTCATATTTATGCAGAAATACAGAAAATTCTAAAGCGTTCACAAACTTTCAAGCAGCTCTGTACTCGGCCTAACTGGTAAAACTCGTCTGGTCTCCATGTTTGTCGCAGCCTGTGACACTAAACTTGTTTGTCAGAAGGTGTAACAGTTTGTGGAAGTGTCCATTTAGGGACCAGACTGTTTTTAGCTTTGCTTCTGGAGAGGTATAAAGCTGTCTAGTTTAGGTTCACAATCTTTAGGGAAAGGGCCGGCTGAACAACATGCTTTCTCTCCAAAAATACAAGATGATTGTATTTTTGTTTGTGTTTGAACATTTGTATAATTGTTACTGATGGTGTGATGGATTGTACAGCGTCTACAACTGCTTCAACTAGTGACAATGTTTAATGCTTTCTTTATGTCTCTGTGCCTCTTTCCAATGAGGAAAATTTCCACCATCTGATGAGGATTTATACAGTCTGTCAATGTTTGACTTTAGCTGTTCCAGGTTCTTTATTCCAAAGGTCAGCCCTGTGCTGGGATCATATTTCTTTACAGTCACTTCTGGTTAAAGATGAATTCAGAGTTGAGACTGTTTGTGAAGCAACTGACATTTGAAATCTTCCTGCTGTGAGTTACATGTTTGTTCTTCCTACGTTTGGTTTCCTGGTTGAAGCTGCTGATTAATTTCACCTTCACTCATCAGCTTGATGAAAATGATTTTCAGCATCTAAAGGTAACGTAAGCAACAGGTTTCATCATGTTTGTGTCAGCGGGGGTTAAAATGATGTGACACCAGTAGAGATGGTGCTAGTAGTGATTTATTATGTTGCTTTGTTGAATACTGGTGGAAGGTTTGAAACCTCGTTAATCCTCTTTGACTCTAATTAGCTTTGCTAACAAGATGCTGTTTAGACAACAGAAACATCAGAGGAAACTCTGGAAAAGCTTCATTAGTCAAAATTCAGCCTGTTGACACACTAAGTGACCAGAAAAATAGAAACACCTGAATAATACAATGAAATACAACAGTGATGCAATAAGTGTTAAGTTTTGTTGAGGTTCATTGGTTCTGTGGTTGTTGTTTTGGACTTAATTACTTTGAAAGATGTTTCTGATATTTAGTCGAGCTCATTTTCATATATAGAGGAGAGAAACTTATTACAAACACCTGGACAATATAAGACAATCCAGTACAGTTGTTAAACAGGCCAGCAGCACTTGGACTATTCCACCCCCCCCCCTCTCAGAGTGGTATGTTCCATCTCTGCAGCTCATGAACATGTTCAGGACAGTTTTTATTTTCAAGGATTTAAGACAATTAAGGTCAAAATTGTGTGTTACTGTCTTTGGTTTGGACTGTTGTGTGCGTCCATCACATTGTGAATAATCTGAGTCAAATATTAATGTAGTTACACGTATATTCATCCTTTCCTACAATAAATATTTTATTAATTCTATTTATTATTTGTAATCAATTATAGTTATATTATAATTGTTTTGTTGGCTGCTACTGCTGGTCGTGCTAATTAGGATCAATCAGATCAAATGAGTGTCTGCAGTGTCAGCAGCTTCCTGTGCTGAGCCTTTACTAAATATTACTGCATTCATCCTGCATTTTTCCATCATTTCTCAGTGGAAATCTTGTTGTATTGTTGAGTTTACATTTAATCAAGAATCAGACTAGTAGTTTCCACCAGTTAATGTGAATATCTGTTAATCATTAACCTGATATAATGAGCAGGTTTAACGGTCGTGTAAGGACACGCAGACACACCTGTATTATACAACCTGTTGACTCACCTTTAACATTATAAAGTTTTATCAACTGGAACTTTTGGACTATTTATGATCTGATCAGTCACGTCAGAGGTGGTCTGTGGTTTCCAGGAAGCCAAGTGTGTGAGAGAAGCTGCTGTTCTCTTTCTTTTAACTGTTCTTCTGTCCTCACTAAGTGTTAAGTTACACAACACACTTCCGGTAAAGGCTGAAGACAGCAGTTTGCCTTTGGAGCTTTAATGGAGGAAAAATGTGAAATCAATATTAAACAAATCCAATAATATTATAAATCAGAAAAAGATGAGATACAATAAACAAGAGTGATAACAAAGGTGTTTGTCAGTAGTTAATATAGAAGACAGATACCACAAGATTAAAATTAAAAAGAGCAAAATACATAACAGTTAACCCAACAGTAAAAAATGACTCAGAGGGTTTAATTAGCAGCTCATTAGCCTCAGACAGCTCGTATGCTGCTAGCTTGGAAAGCATCTATGATGTAAAGAGAATCTACAGATGATGCAGCAACAAGAACATTTAGAGGGAGAATAAAAGATGCCTGTCAGTGTTTGCTCTGCTCAGTTTGAATGAAATGCTGGATGTTAGCATGTCAGTTAAACTAGCTGCTACAGAACTGTGTCAGTGTGGGTCGCTGCTAACACACAACACCCAACTGAGACCATGTGCTGGCTGAAGAATAGTGACATCACAAACCCAACAAATGACCTTCAATCAGCTTGTTTCAACAACTGTTGTATTTGACTGCAGTTGAGTTTCCTCCATCACTGCGTGTATTTCACAGCATCAGAGACAATAATGCAGGTCTTAATGAATGTTACCCCTGTGCCACACATTGTTCCACGTCTGCACTATTTTAACACTAATTCCAACAGTCGACCTTTCATTGTCTGTTGTTACTCTGAAAAATTACCTGCATATAACATGTAATATGTGCATCAATAATAATAAATGAGACTCAAATAAATACACAGCTGACACTGAGTGTTAAAGGCTCAATGTATGATGCTGCTGCTTTTCATAAATGAATGAAATAGATTATTAATAATATGCTGTTTAGTTGTGTTTAATGTTGAGCAGTAAAAGTAAACCATGTTTTAATAGATGTTCTGCAGTGAATTTATTGTTCATCAAACAGTAAAATGTGCTGCAGTTATATTAGGAACACTGTCACTAGCTAGCAAGTCAACAACAGCTCACCAACCTGACAGATACACATTTTATCAGCTTTCAACACGTCACTAACTGCACTTAAACACAGTCATGTGATTATGTTCTGACAGTTTGACATCAAATGAACTCAAACGGTTTCAAACAGTCTTGAGTTTGTTTGTGTAAAACATTTTATTCATTGTCAGAGAAGTTTAGTGTCAGTATGAAGGGTCGCCCCATTCAGTCACCTTTAAACTGGTGCATGTTTTAATAACCAGTATCATGCTGGTAGTGAGGGAGACTTTGTTTCACAGGTGGTATGGTTAGTGATTAACAGCTAATAAAAGTCATTAAATAATATTCTCTGGAATCTTTCTAAACTATATCACAGACAAACTGTTGAAAACATCTTTTCATTGATGATATTCAGTATTTTAACCAAGCTAAGAGCTATAGCAATAGAAACTAAAGTTTATGTTGCTGCCAAACCTTCATTCAGTATCTTTATACTATATCAATATAAAATCAATGTCACATTATATAAACTACAAAGTGAATCACTGTCATCAAAACACAGTAAACTCTGTTTGTGGAATAATGACGGAGTTTAAACTACAATGTGATGCCTCATCACAGGAAGATCTTTGTTCTGCTGTACAGAACTGCATTTAGTGTTGAGTCAGACAGATTGTTCTCTCTTATTCTGCCTGTTTTAATCTTTACTGTACATGATGATGATGATGATGATGATGCTCCATTAATTCAACCATAAATCATGGAAACGTCTGTACTTTGATCCTTATAATCTAACACTGATTGACAGACAACATTCCCACAAGATCAAATAGAATATAACACAGCTGTAGCAACTATAACAGAACCATAAATAAAGATGAATGTAAATAAAAATATGATGCATTGATGCTCTGAAATACAAACATTCATGTGATCTTGTGGCTCCTTCTAATCTCCTCGGGGATAAAAGAGAGAGAACACGTTTAGTGTCTGACAAACTTCACAAGTTTTGTCTCCACTGATATTTGTGAAAATTGTTGCATCAGTATCTTTATGTTTATTCACTAAATCATCAGTTGAAATACATGTCAGGCCTCTAAGTGTGATATGCTGCTTAACTGTTATTAATCAATAAAGTGTCATTCAGTACAATCTCTAATTAAAACAGCAAAAAGTACAAATGACTCCATAGAAAACCAGAGTCCTCAGACTGATGATGAAGGACTGATGAAGGAGAATCAGCAGCAGTTTCTCTCTCTGTGTTTCCTCTGCAGGTGAAGCTACAAAGACTCTGTGACTGGATGTGGATCTGAATTCACCTGGTGAGTATTTTTATTTCTTCTGCCACACAGCTGACTCCACCAGCAGCTCATCTCCATTAAATGTGTTCTATAGTGGTAAATGAAAAGCCAACAGAGAACTGGAACCTTCTGAAAGTAAAACATGAAACATTAAACCTCAGTGGAAATGAAGAATAATGTCTTACTTTGCTGCCATCTGGTGGTTGAATCAAGAATGACGCTGTTGTAACTGCAGTGCTGGTGTGATGTGCAGCTTGTTGTAATGAATGAGCTTGTTGTTGTGTTTGTGTGAAGGTGTTTCTCTGCTATGGATCAGTGTGAGGACAGAGAGGAGGGAGTCCCTCCCTCTAAAAGGCGAAGGCGGAGGGAACATGACAGCCAGACCAAAGCTCAGAGGTGAGATGAGGATCTCTAACTGTCCATCGCTGTTCTCCACTCACATCACTCCACCATCATTATTCACACTCAGAGCTCTGTGTGTGTTGTGTTGAAGAACAGAGAAGCAGCACAGACCAGACTCTGCTGGACCTGGACCTGGACCTGGACCCAGCTGTGTGTCCATGAAGAGTGACCGGTCCATGGGGAAACCTATATGGTTTAAACCTGGACAACCTGCTGATGGAAGGTCAGAATGTAAAGCTGCAAAGACTGAACAGACTTTTCATTTCTATCCAACATGCACATTTATCAGAGCTGTTGTTGTTTCAGGATCCAGCAGCAGAGACCAGACTCTCCTGGACCTGAACCCAGCTGTGTGTCCTTTAAGAGCGACCGGTCGAAGGAGGATTTCGTTACTTTTAAAGGAGGACGTCCATCTGCTGATCAGATGTAAGCTGTAACTGACAGTAAACGTCGGGTTATGCTAGAAAAGAACTGGTTTGTATGACGTGTTGTCCGACCACGTCAGTGAAAAGCCGGCCGTCATAGAGAGGGAGGAGACGTGATAATCATTTAAATATGGAGATAACAGATCACATGTTCAGACAGTCTCTCCTGGAAGACATTCATGGTGTTGCACTCACTTGTTCATATGAAAAGTGACATGATATGATTTATTTATACATTACAGACATAAAAAACATGTTAAAGTTAAAACACTTATTTCCAACATGGACCCAAGATGTTAAAAGACAAAACACAAGACATACAACATAAAACTGAATCACCACAAATTAAAGAAAATAATAAACGCCCACATCAAAACACGAAGTACAACAAAGACAATTTGATGGCTGAAGTAAAAATGGAATTGCAGATTTCATTATAAACCTGTGACCATGTTCCATAAATAAGTCCTGACCTGACTTGTATAAGCTCCTCTCATTTTTAACAGCTGGAAGTGTAACAGGAGGCTGTTCCACAACACGGCAGCAGCTTAAAAAAAGGAACTTCTGGCTACATTATTCACTGGAGGGACTTTATATGAACACACACTGGCCCTGGTGTTATAGCCATGCTGAGTATGTTCCATTGTTATCTGTGAAGTATTGAGGAGCAAACCCATTGATAATGTTGAACATATGATGCAGCTTCTGTTGTTCTACTCTGAGCTGTACTGGCAGCAGTCCTACACTTCTGAATTCATCATCAACATGAGTTAAACAGGATACATTTAATAAATACTGAATAATATTATTTTGCATCACCTGCAGTTTGTTCCTAAATTTAGATGTCAAACCACTGAACCAATCAGAACAGGCAGAATCAAACTGATGCTGTACCAATGAGGACATGAGAAGTTTCTCAACAGAAAAGTCAAAAAGAGTCTTAGTCTGTGAAACAGGAACTGAAGTTTGCTGCCACTCTTAGATAATATTTTATCAACAACAGATTCACAGGACAGTGACTGGTCCAACATTATTCCTAAATATGAGACAAAATATTATAAAATTTCAGTTCCATTACAAAAGATTTTCAGTGTATTTGTTCTTGATGTCTTTGTTCCAAACAGGATTGACTGGGTTTTACCCAAATGTATTGAAAGCTTGTTATCTATGAGCCACTCTCTCACACTTTCTGATTCATTACTAAGAGTTGTGAATTTCACTGACATCATTCCCAGATAGCAGTAATGCAGAATCATCAGCATACAGCAGCAGCTTGCATGTCACAGCAGCTGTCGTATCATTTATATACATAAGAAATAAAAGAGGCCCTAAAATAGAACCGTGCAGCACCACACATGTAATATCCTGAGGTTCTGATAGAACCACTTCAACATCACAGACTTGAGTTCTTCCTGTAATGTAAGAAATAAACCATTTTACAGCAGTATGTCCAAACACCATGCACTGTAACTTTGACAACAGTATAGAATGATTCATTGTGTCAAAAGCTTTCTGCTAGTCAGCATAATTTCCTCCATCAAGGTTTTGTCTAATAAAATCAAACAAATGAATAAGACAGGTGCCAGTAGAGTCTGCTGCTGTAAAGCCAGACTGAAGCTCATACAACATATTGTATCTGACTAAATACTCCTCAACCTGCTCAAACACAAGACGTCCAAAAACCTAAGACATGACACCTGCCGACTTTCTCACTTTCTCACCTAAATGTCATTTTCATACTGGGAGCTGCCCACTTCAACCAGTCTGATACAGGCAGACACTGAGCAGCTCCACTGGAGCAGCTGGAGGTTGTAGCTGCCTTGCTCCAGGGCACTTCAGCAGTGTACAGTGAGGGAGGGAGAGCTGTATGGAGGGTTGTTCAGAGCTGTTGAGACTAAACCAAACTGACTGATGAAGCAAAACACTGAGCTGAAAGCTACAAACAGACTGAGCTGTTGATTCTCAGTGGGATCAGCAGGACTAGTAAAGCTTTACCACTACAGGGAGTCATCTGATTCTCTGTTCACATCCAAATATCACTTGATGGACCTTTAGCTTGTGTTTGTCTCTGTGTGGACAGACATAATGTGAACTCATTCTTCATGATTCTTCCACAGAGTGGACCAGGAGAGCTCAGAGGTTCCCAGTGGTCAGTCTGCCCAGCAGCATCAAACACCCCTGGACTCCATATTTATGGTCTGTACATGTACAACAACTACTTTTACATCTATTCTGTTCACAATCATCTCCATGCTGCACTTTGTAGACCAGTGGATTGTCAGTCTGTCCAACATGTATCTGATGTTTGCTTCATAATTTCAGTTTGATTGTGTCATTCATATAGTATTCTGTTCCAGCTGCTGGAGGAGAACATCTTCACCTTTGTGAAGAATGAGCTGAAGAAGATGCAGAAGGTTCTGAGTCCAGATTATCAAGAATGCTTAGAGAGTCAGAAGGAGGATGAGGAGGTGTTGGATGGTGAGGAGGAAGAGCAGAGGAGGAATAGCAGAGATGCATTTTTGAAGATCACACTGCTTTTCTTGAGGAGAATGAAGCAGGAGGAGCTTGCTGACCGTCTGCAGAGCAGTAAGAGGATTTCTATAAAGATTTAACATGATGGATAAATGAGACATTTACTGATATCTCAACAGATGGAGGAAAATATGTTTTATTCACTCATTCTTTGAGGGAATGAAATGTTTAAATATTTGCTTCATACTTCATTCATTGATCCTGTTTCCTGTGTGTTCATTCAGGAACTCCTGCTGGCAGGTGTCAACGTAAACTCAAGTCTAACCTGAAGAAGAGGTTCCAGTGTGTGTTTGAGGGGATTGCTAAAGCAGGAAACCCAACCCTTCTGAATCAGATCTACACAGAGCTCTACATCACAGAGGGAGGGACTGCAGAGGTCAATGATGAACATGAGGTCAGACAGATTGAAACAGCAACCAGGAAAACAGACAGACCAGAAACAACCATCAGACAAGAAGACATCTTTAAAGCCTCACCTGGAAGAGATGAACCAATCAGAACAGTGATGACAAAAGGAGTGGCTGGCATTGGGAAAACAGTCTTAACACAGAAGTTCACTCTGGACTGGGCTGAAGACAAAGCCAACCAGGACATACAGTTTACATTTCCATTCACTTTCAGAGAGCTGAATGTGCTGAAAGAGAAAAAGTACAGCTTGGTGGAACTTGTTCATCACTTCTTTACTGAAACCAAAGAAGCAGGAATCTGCAGGTTTGAAGAGTTCCAGGTTGTGTTCATCTTTGACGGTCTGGATGAGTGTCGACTTCCTCTGGACTTCCACAACAATAAGATCCTGACTGATGTTACAAAGTCCACCTCAGTGGATGTGCTGCTGACAAACCTCATCAGGGGGAAACTGCTTCCCTCTGCTCGCCTTTGGATAACCACACGACCTGCAGCAGCCAATCAGATCCCTCCTTGGTGTGTTGACATGGTAACAGAGGTCAGAGGGTTCACTGACCCACAGAAGGAGAAGTACTTCAAGAAGAGATTCAGAGATGAGGAGCAGGCCAGCACCATCATCTCCCACATCAAGACATCACGAAGCCTCCACATCATGTGCCCCATCCCATTCTGCTGGATCACTGCTACAGTTCTGGAGGATCTGTTGAAAAGCAGAGAGGGAGGAGAGCTGCCCAAGACCCTGACTGAGATGTACATCCACTTCCTGGTGGTTCAGTCCAAGCTGAAGAATGTCAAGTATGATGGAGGAGCTGAGACAGATCCACACTGGAGTCCAGAGAGCAGGAAGATGATCGAGTCTCTGGGGAAACTGGCTTTTGAGCAGCTGCAGAAAGGCCACCTGATCTTCTATGAATCAGACCTGACAGAGTGTGGCATCGATATCAGAGCAGCGTCAGTGTACTCAGGAGTGTTCACACAGGTCTTTAAAGAGGAGAGAGGGCTGTACCAGGACAAGGTGTTCTGCTTCGTCCATCTGAGCATTCAGGAGTTTCTGGCTGCTCTTCATGTCCATCTGACATTCATCAACTCTGGAGTCAATCTGCTGGCAGGAGACAGAACAACATCCCAGAAGTCTGAAACAAGAGAAGAAGAATCTGCAGAGACATGTTTCTACCAGAGTGCTGTGGATGAGGCCTTAAAGAGTCCAAATGGACACCTGGACTTGTTCCTCCGCTTCCTCATGGGTCTTTCACTGCAGACCAATCAGACTCTCCTACGAGGTCTGCTGACACAGACAGGCAGTAGCTCACTGACCAGTCAGGAAACAGTCAAGTACATCAAGAAGAAGTTCAGTGAGGATCTGTCTACAGAGAGAAGCATCAATCTGTTCCACTGTCTGAATGAACTTAATGATCATTCTTTAGTGGAGGGGATCCAACAGTCCCTGAGATCAGGAAGTCTCTCCACAGATAAACTGTCTCCTGCTCAGTGGTCAGCTCTGGTCTTCATCTTACTGTCATCAGAAAAAGATCTGGACGTGTTTGACCTAAAGAAATACTCTGCTTCAGAGGAGGCTCTTCTGAGGCTGCTGCCAGTGGTCAAAGCCTCCAACAAAGCTCTGTAAGTGCACAGAGAGTTATTTATTGATTGATTTATTGATTTATTGAAAAGATATAAAGAAGATATTATAAAGAAATATATTCAAGATGGGAGAAAAATACGTTTTTAAGTATTTTTCCACATTTGTTTTCCAGACTAAGTGGTTGTAACCTCTCAGAGAGAAGCTGTGCAGCTCTGTCCTCAGTTCTCAGCTCCCAGTCCTCCAGTCTGAGAGAGCTAGACATGAGTAACAACAACCTGCAGAGTTCAGGAGTGAAGCAGCTGTCTGCTGGACTGGAGAGTCCACACTGTGCACTGGAAACTCTCAGGTCAGAATTCATCAACCTGCACAACTGATCACCATTTAAACTGTGATTTATATGACTTGATAAACACTTGGACATTTTCTCTACCCAAATTACTTCCAGACCAGTTGTATATTTAGACCCTGTGAATAACTTTCTATTTCTATATTTTCATTTGTTTTTTTCTGTCTCCTGAAATACCAGAGAGGAGTTTTAGATTCAAAAACTGAATGAAGAACTGTGTAATTGGCCCAAAGTAACACACATACAGACAGTAATTCAGTTAACAGTGTTTTTGTAACAGTTATAGTTTCTTTTAATTTCAGAGCAGTATCTGTGCTGGGAAGATAGTGATTTTTAGGCACAATGGTGATATGACAGTGCACCCCAGCTGTTATGTGGTTAACTACCATTTAATTCTTCTTTTGTTTCATACAACTTTTAAACTCTGGATGATTCCTGAAACTGTGTGAAGTAGAGTCAGTGAGTATGAGTGAAGGAGTCAGAAATGTTTTCTTACTGTTCCACAACCTTCAGTCCTTATATGCCACATTAGTTGGGATTCCTGATCTTTATTCAACTGTGAGCATCTGATACAGAGTCATTTACCTCTGTGACATGTTGGAGGTTTGATCTTCTTACAAACTGTAGTCATATCTGTCACCTGCAGCTCTTCATCTTAGCAGCTCATTGTGGCTGCTTCCTCTTTCACTATTCTTTATTTAGACCTATTTTAAGCAGTGATGAGTTAGCAGACGCTAACATCATGTTGACTAAGGTTACAGAAAGCTGGAACTGCCTCACAATACAAACCTTACTGTGGTTTGCCATTTGAATTTAGAAGTAGTGAATGGAAGTATTAAGTTTAACTCTAAAGATTACAGAAACATATTGGTGATAATAGTAATAAACACACTACCTTCCAGTCTTGCAATGATCTTAGATCATGTGACATGTATGTTGTTTTGTGTGTCTGCAGTCTGTCAGGATGTCTGATCACAGAGGAAGGCTGTGCTTCTCTGGCCTCAGCTCTGAGGTCCAACCCCTCCCATCTGAGAGGGCTGGACTTGAGTAACAACAACTTGCAAAGTTCAGGAGTGAAGCTGCTGTCTGCTGGACTGGAGAGTCCACACTGTGCACTGGAAACTCTCAGGTCAGAATTCATCAACCTGCACAACTCATCACTATTTAAACTGTGATTTATATGACTTGATAAACACCTGGACAATTTCTCTACTCAAATTATTTTCAGACCAGTTGTGTGTTTAGACCCTGTGAATAACTTTCTACTAATATATTTCCATTTGTTTTGTTCTGTCTCCGCTGTTTGAACCTGAAATACGAGAGAGGAGTTTTAGATACAAAAACTGAATGAAGAACTGTGTAATTGGCCCAAAGTAACACACATACAGACAGTAATTCAGTTAACAGTGTTTTGGTAACAGTTATAGTTTCTTTTAATTTCAGAGCAGTATCTGTGCTGGGATGATAGTGATTTTTAGGCACAATGGTGATATGACAGTGCACCCCAGCTGTTATGTGGTTAACTACCATTTAATTCTTCTTTTGTTTCATACAACCTTTAAACTCTGGATGATTCCTGAAACTGTGTGAAGTATAGTCAGTGAGTATGAGTGAAGGAGTCAGAAATGTTTTCTTACTGTTCCACAACCTTCAGTCCTTATATGCCACATTAGTTGGGATTCCTGATCTTTATTCAACTGCGAGCATCTGATACAGAGTCATTTACCTCTGTGACATGTTGGAGGTTTGATCTTCTTACAAACTGTAGTCATATCTGTCACCTGCGGCTCTTCATCTTAGCAGCTCATTGTGGCTGCTTCTTCTTTCACTATTCTTTATTTAGACCTATTTTTAGCAGTGAAGAGTTAGCAGACGCTAACATCATGTTGACTAAGGTTACAGAAAGCTGGAACTGCCTCACAATACAAACCTTACTGTGGTTGGCCATTTGAATTTAGAAGTAGTGACTGGAAGTATTAATTTTAACTCTAAAGATTACAGAAACATATTGGTGATAATAGTAATAAACACACTACCTTCCAGTCCTGCAATGATCTTAGATCATGTGACATGTATGTTGTTTTGTGTGTCTGCAGGCTGTCAGGATGTCTGATCACAGAGGAAGGGTGTGCTTCTCTGGCCTCAGCTCTGAGGTCCAACCCCTCCCATCTGAGAGGGCTGGACTTGAGTAACAACAACTTGCAAAGTTCAGGAGTGAAGCTGCTGTCTGCTGGACTGGAGAGTCCACACTGTGCACTGGAAACTCTCAGGTCAGAATTCATCAACCTGCACAACTCATCACTATTTAAACTGTGATTTATATGACTTGATAAACACCTGGACAATTTCTCTACTCAAATTATTTTCAGACCAGTTGTGTGTTTAGATCCTGTGAATAACTTTCTACTAATGTATTTCCATTTGTTTTGTTCTGTCTCTGCTGTTTGAACCTGAAATACGAGAGAGGAGTTTTAGATACAAAAACTGAATGAAGAACTGTGTAATTGGCCCAAAGTAACACACATGCAGACAGTTGTTCAGTGATCAGTGTTTTGGTAACAGTTATAGTTTCCTTTAATTTCAGTGCAGTATCTGTGCTGGGATGATAGTGATTTTTAGGCACAATGGTGATATGACAGTGCACCCCAGCTGTTATGTGGTTAACTACCATTTGATTCTTCTTTTGTTTCATACAACCTTTAAACTCTGGATGATTCCTGAAACTGTATGAAGTGTAGTCAGTGACTATGAGTGAAGGAGTCAGAAATGTATTCTTACTGTGCCACAACCTTCAGTCCTTATATGCCACATTAGTTGGGATTCCTGATCTGTATTCAACTGCGAGCATCTGATATGGAGTCATTTACCTCTGTGACATGTTGGAGGTTTGATCCTCTTACAAACTGTAGTCATATCTGTCACCTGCAGCTCTTCATCTTAGCAGCTCATTGTGGCTGCTTCTTCTTTCACTATTCTTTATTTAGACCTATTTTTAGCAGTGAAGAGTTAGCAGACGCTAACATCATGTTGACTAAGGTTACAGAAAGCTGGAACTGCCTCACAATACAAACCTTACTGTGGTTGGCCATTTGAATTTAGAAGTAGTGACTGGAAGTATTAAGTTTAAATTTAAAGATTACAGAAACATACTAGTGATGAAAGTAATAAAGACACTACCTTCCAGTCCTGCAGTGATCTCAGATCATGTGACATATATGTTGTTTTGTGTGTCTGCAGCCTGTCAGGATGTCTGATCACAGAAGAAGGCTGTGCTTCTCTGACCTCAGCTCTGAGCTCCAACCCCTCCCATTTGAGAGAGCTTGACATGAGCTACAATCATCCAGGAGACTCGGGAGAGAAGCTGCTGTCTGCTGGCCTGGAGGATCCACACTGGAGACTGGACACTCTCAGGTATGGATAGACAGGTGGACTCTCTCAGGTATGGACCAACTCAGTCTCACAGCAATTCATGAAATAGTCATGTAATTTAATCTATTCGTGTACATTGACACGATTTTTCCATTTATTTCGTGACAGTCAGCACGACTTTCAAACTAATGTATTTCAGGTGGAAGTAGGTTTTGTTCCTGCAGCAGGTTTTTTTCTGTCAGTTGGGACTCGGGAGCTCAGAGGCTGTATTGTTTGTTCTCATATGCTATTCATTTTTAAACTATAACCGCTACATCACTCAACATTTAATCAAAAGATTTTATCCTTGTTTTTATTTTTTTACTCTAATATTACCAGTCTGGTGGTACCGGGGTATTTTCCTCACTGTCGATTTTAATATCTTTAACATTTCTCAACACTAAACAAGAAGGTGTCCTTGATAACTCAACAATATGAAAGGTTATGACCATCCGTTTTAATTATTTCAGCTTTGATTGTGAGAAATCAAGTTTTCTTGTCTTGTCATAGTGGAAGCAGTTCCGTTAGCCTACCCATGATCCTCAGCGACCGTTACTATGGTGACGATGCCAGCTAAAGCCATGACATAAATTATATTCAGTATAACATTATACAGTACTGAAGATTGGTGGTTACAATCAGGAACAACATACTGTACTGTACATTGAAATGTAAAGAATATATTTGAATTTGATTAAATTATTATTATAATTTGTGAGCCAACGGGCTATCTATAGGAAGGTGCAAATTTTGTGACAATGAGTATATACATATACATATATATTCTTGATCAAAGAATTCATACATTTAGACACACACACACACACACACATATGTATATATATATATATATATATATATATATATATATATATATATATATATAATCAGAGGAGGCTGGTCCATAGAGGCAGAGGAGGTTGCTCATCTTCTATTTTTGAGAGGCAACAGGGAGATCAAAATATAAAAAGAATACTTGGTTGAAATAAACCATTACCAAATGTCATTATCATTTATGAAATATCTCTTCGTTGGAAGAAATCCATGATTGAAATTCTGATTAAAATGCTTCAACAGTGACACCTGCAGGGCAGGAGGAGAAAGAGCAGTGTGTGTGAGGTGGTGGTGGGGAGCAGTGGGGGGGGAGTGGGGGGCAGAGGAGGACGGACTCCTGCTGTCCTCCTCAGGGCGGATCTCTTACATCAATTTAAAGTACTTCATTTTTTTTCATGCTAATCTAAGATTGGCCAAGACACGTAAAATGATGTTCCAAGGGAGGACGTCCTCCCTAACCAATCAACAACCAGAATACAATATTGACATCACTTTGGTCCAATGATAGTTTCCAGATTTCATCTTCAGTTCTCTACAACTGTAACGTACATGAGTGTGACGAACTGATAAGAGAAGAAGAGCAGTAAGATATAGATAAATTGATAGAGTAGCATATTAGAAAATAAATTATAACTTGCAAATTACAAACTATATTTTTAAACACATCAGTAAAACATTACATCTCATTTAGGCCCTTTCAACAACCAAATTACCCTCACCGGGACTACGGTGACGTGCTGCTGCTCTGAAGTGAACTCCTCCCAACAACAATAGAAAGTTAACAACATCATTTAAATGAAACAACCAGGAGAGTTAGCTTGTTTGTCATTGTTGCTAATGATATCAGACTGGTTAACCAGCAGCCACAAAGTTCTGTTAACTAACAAACAAGATGACCAACAGCCACAAATGGATGTTATGACATGAATACTTCATCTCCATGATAGAAAGAAGAAGACATCAGATAACGTGAGTCAGATACAGCTTCTCTCTCTCTGTCTCTTTGGTTGCTAATTTCATCTCTGATGGTTAAATGTCTCTGTGTGGCTGTTGTGTGAATTTATCTCCTTAACCAGAATGCAGCAGAGATCATATAATGTGCTGTAGGTAGTTTGCTTGTTGAAGTTACAGTGAGCTGTCTGGACTTACTCATTCATGTGGAATTGATCCAGTTTTTAATTGAGTGGTTGTTCAGTCACCTGTTGATGTTGTGTGATTAGTGAATGAGTGTGCAGGAGGTCTGGCTGCTTGTTGTAACAGTTTCTTCATTGTTGGTTTTTAAGCTGAGTTGTATATTGAGTAATAAGCTTAAAGTAACTAGAATAACAAGTGTTAACATGTCAGCTTTGTAGACTATATTTTATATGTGATGCATATAGATCAGAGTGTGTAAGTTATGTATTTGATACATGCATTAATACTTTCTGATGTGAACCTACACTTTTAGATCAGTGAATGTTTTTAGTGTTCAGTCTTTCTAGTATTCAGCACTGATCTGTTCCTGTATCACATTATAAGCTTTGTGGTACTTTATATATTTCTGTATACTAAGAAAATACACAGGAAACACGTGTAAATCATGTGATATGTTGTCTGTTTCTGATGAGAACATAAATCTGTTGTCACAATAGAACAATACTATAAATTTGAATTTAACTTTGTTGGTAAAATGACACATTGTGAACCACTGCACGGCTAAAATGAGCTCTTCTTTGTTTAGAAACAATATGTATATGCTAAATGTATTTAAAGAAGCAGCCTTTTCAACACTCAGGGGTTTTTGTTTTTGAAAGCAAATAGTTTTATTGGCATATAAAACTGTCCCCCACCCCTCTGATTTCATCAGCTGGGGAACAATGATATAGTTTGATGTGGTTTGTTGTGAGATTCCATGTTGGTTTTTCTCCTGTCCTCCCCAATATTTTGAGTCACCAGCTGCCACTGATATAACTATATATATATTATATACGTTCAGACGCGGCGCTAGAGTAAATCAATAGGACGGGCATTTGATTTTCATGAGGGGGCACAATGCATTGTATATTTGTTTAACCTGTTATCAAACAAGTTGAACACAGCTTTGGACGGAGGATACACAGACCCCCGGTCCTTGTGAAAGAAAACTGAATAGTAGGTTATCATTTTATAAATCTTTTGTTTATATGTTGCAAATGTTGTTAAACTAAGGGGTCAGTGGTTGTTGTCAACTGAATGTGATGTAATGTCATTGTCATTTTGGTATACATGCTGGTGAAGAAATCCTGCTCCTAGTCTAGTTGAACTCTTGAACTTGTTTCTATCTGAGGGCTGCTTGCTGACCTCTGGGGTTAGCTAGAGATATCTTTGTCTTAAGCCTGCTGTTTTAGAGACTGTGTGGATCATGAGGTATCTAGACAAGCTAAAGTTGAAGGATGTCCATGTTTGAAGTTATTGATTGACCATGAGGTTTCTGTTAGATCGTATGACCATACTTGTTTGTAAGAAGGTGTAACAGTTTGTGGAAGTGTCTATTAGGGACCAGACTGTTTTAGCTTTCATTCTGGAGAGGTATAAAGCTGTCTGGTTTGGGTTAACAATCTTTAGAGAAAGGGCCGGCTGAACAACATGCTTTCTCTGCAAAAATACAAGATGATTGTATTTTTGTTTGTGTTTGGACATTTGTATAATTGTTACTGATGGTGTGATGGATTGTACAGCGTCTACAACTGCGTCAACAAGTAACAATGTTTAATGCTTTCTTTATGTCTCTGTGTGGTTCTTGAGCAACGATAAAACATTTCCACAACATCCTCCCGCCAGTTAAAAAGGAACTAATTTAGTCTTTGCAAACAGAAATGATGTCTGTGTTAATTTGCATATAGAGCGAGGAAGTGAGATCCGAATAACAAGTGGTCACTCAAGACGCATGTTAATACCAGGCGTAAACAGACGTACTTGGAGCTGTCCACTTGTGATCGGATCACCTGAGACGGATGTTAATACCAGGTGTAAACAGACGTACTTGGAGCTGTCCACTTGTGATCGGATCACCTGAGACGGATGTTAATACCAGGTGTAAACAGACGTACTTGGAGCTGTCCACTTGTGATCGGATCACCTGAGACGGATGTTAATACCAGGTGTAAACAGGGACTAAGATGCAAGGAAAAGAAGCAAGTGAGGGAAACGTGGATGCAATTTAAGAGACTTGAGATGCAACCAAGGAAACAAAGCGAGGAGAGAGGAAACGAGAACATTTGTTTTTAGAGACATGAGACGTCCTTTCCTCTGAAGTGTCACATGAAGCGACGTCCGTTTCTGATGACGGCGGCAGCTGATCACAGCTGATCAGCTGTCAGTCAGTTTTAACAGCTGTAGAAACTTCTGATTAATACTAATAAATGTTCACAGTTATCACTGCAGCAGCTGTTTCCTCTCTGCAGCTGTTACCTGTTTAACAAACATAAATAACAACCTGCATTCTGCATTTATACTGTGTCCTGCTCAGAGGCACAGGAACCATTTCTACTCACAGAATGCATTTATATTATTTATTGATTATTTGCATCTGTATTGTTTGATATTCTGATAGTGAATTCATTATTTAATAACCCAGAATATGATCAGAGTGTCTTTTGAACACTGGAAAATATGTATTTGGCTAAATGTTTCAGGGAAAATGGAAATGATGTAACTCATATCAAACCCGACGCTCAGGAATTTTCAGCCTCACATGTGACTGAATGTAAATGAGGATAAATGATGTAAAATATAAATGTGTTGAACTGTTATTATGGATCAAATTAAAGTCAGGAAGAGTCTGTCTGTCAGCAAGAAACAGTTTAATGGAGGAAATAACATCATGAAAAGACAAATCTTTCTAATCAGAGACTTGAGATGTATGTGGGTGCTTTTCATTAAGCTAACTCTATGCTTCCTCGCGTCCTCTCTCCTCCGTGACCCGGAAATCGATCTCTCTCCGCCATCATGGAGGATCTTCCGATCCCTTAAATGCACCTGGAGGAGACGAGGAGCGAGGAGAGAGGAGGCTCCTGGAGGAGCTTAGAGCCAGGAAACACAGGTGTATCCTAGTGGAAGTGTTTTAACGGACGGCAACACCCCTTTGATCCAAAGTGTGTATTGATTGGTCAGCTGATCTGACGGGACAGTAAACAGTCGGCTGTTGTTGTAATACAGCAGATCAGGAAACTACCTGTGGAGAAGGAATGAAAGCACAACAGCAGCTGATCATAGCCTATTTATTTATAAAATAAAGATGACTGAATCATGAATCAATCATTAAAACTTTCTACTATTTCTCTTCATGAGGCAAAAGGCTTCTCCTTTCTTCTTCTGTGTTTCAGAGCGTCTCAGCTCCTTCAGGAAAACATGACGTCACACAGCTGCGTCTCCTATAAAACCATCCTGAGCCTGAAAAGCACGTCAGACTTTCACAAACTAAATAAGCAACATTTTATTTAAACATATTCTGCAGGCTGCAGCTGTTTCTATTGTTCCTTTATGTGGGTTCTGTTCTTTCAGTAATTAACAGGTTTAAATTGTCTGTTTGTGTCTCATTCTGTGACAGACAGACGCTGCTATAGATCTATAATCAAATGATTAAACACTGGAGCAGTTATCAGCTGTTTTCCTTCCAGCTATCAATATGTAGAAATGATTAAGTAACAGTGTAAAGTCTTCATTCATTGTACATGAATTTTAAATGCAAACTTTACAGTTTAAACTGTTACTTAGTCATTTCTATTGCTGACTTATTCATATTTGACATTTAGGGTGAAGTGCGTCATGACAACTAGTCTCCTCAAAATGATGCTGGAGTGAGCGACGACGTCCCGTTTGATAAATTAAATTCCTCCGTCCTCACGTCTCTCTCTCATCCTCGCTGGGAGAAGAGACGCGAGTGAGAGAAACCAGGAGACACGTTAGCGTAATGAAAAGCATCCAAGTATCCCAGAATGCATTTCACACCAACCGGCAGCGATGGCGGAGACTTTGAGTCAGGCTAAAAGCTGTTGTAACTTGAATTGTAGGATTATTAATATGTGACTTTATTAATTTTTAATGTTTTCAGGAGAGAAAGTAACATGTAGATTCCAACATGTGGCCAGTTTATCCCAGTAACTCCAGTCTGTAAACCTGCTGGGATGTGTTGGGAGATGTTTGGACCAGCCGCTCATCTCAGCTGCTAGCAGCCCGACTCCTGAGATGATCGGCCGGTCAACATGTGGTCATCCCGGGGAGAACATGATCCATGAACTGATCTGCAGCTCTTTGCTGATTCACCGCTGGCTCTAATGTCTCCGCAGCATTTAGATATATGATATAATTCCTTCTGGAAGATAAATGTTGGTCTCACAGATGAAATTTAACAATTGTAGCTGCAACATTAGTTTGTCTGAATGTAAAGTGAAGCTTCATGTTTTTACTGGACAGAACAGCAGCGCTGCCTCTGGAGCTCCACATGTACACATATCACCACATTTACACACATATACATGGATTCAAATGAACAGATTCATTTCATTTATTTTATTATGCTACATAACAGTTTAGATTTTTATTATAGCTACATTACAGACTGAATCATCAATCATTTACTGCATCTCTCTGTCAGTCAGGTTTTTGTTTTGTGAGATAAAAAGTGTTAGTGGAGCTTTGAGTTGAGATTATTTTGTCACAGTACAGTCAGGTAGGTGTGTTGAAGCTGAGCTGCTGCTGTTCCAGCTGCAGAATGATCTACTGCGTCCTCTCGTCCTCACAAGTTTGTACTACTGAGTCCAACTTGCCAAGTCTGAACTAGCAAGTACACAAGTCCCAACTTGGTGTATTTGGTATTGAGAATATATCAAGTACGTCATATATAAGATATATGCACATATTTTTTCCAGCTGGCTGAGGAGACTATTATGCATGCAAGCATAGATTGTACTAAATATGATCAATAAAGACAATATATGAAGGAAGAACTCAGGAAGACTGGACTTCAGGAGCTCAGTGTTCAAACTTTAATGAACCTGCCAAGTGGGTGCAGCAGTAGTTTTCTTTGAGTTTATTAGACAGACAGGATTAATGTGTAGGATTTAATCTCTGGTCCACACCCCGGAGCAGAAGGTGGCGGTAATGCACCTAATACGCTGGTTGACAACCGCCGTTATAAACCAAAAAGAAGTTGTTTTTTTTTCCAGACAGAGTGATACCTCCTGTCAGCCGAGGGGTTTCCTATCTGTGCAGCCGAACATAGCAGCTCCTCCGCGGACTGTTTCACCCTGACGGTCCCGGTGTTTCCTCCGCAGGCTGCACTTCACTCAGCTGCCCGACAGACCCGCTGCTTCTTCCCGCTTTAACCTGAATAACAAACCGGGGCTCGGTGCTCCGGTTGGATCCACATGGAGAGCCGAGGCTAACGTTAGCTGAGAGGCTAGCGGAGCGTTAGCCGCAGCATGTTAGGAAGCACAGCCAGCTAGCACAGCCAGCTAGCACAGCCAGCTAGCCTCAGAGAAACAGAGAAACAGAGAGAGTAGTTGGCAGTTACACGTTTCTTTTGGCATTAAGTGCATTTAGAGGCTAAATGATTTAGCAGCAAGATGGGCGGTGGATAAAGAGGAAGGGTGGAGCAGAGAGAGAGAAAGAAAGGGAAATAAACGTGCTAGCTAGCTAACGTAGCTAATGTTACTGATGCGTCATCATCGTCTCGTCAATGCTAAAGCTAATTAACATATGTAGTCTAGTTAATGTGGTCAATATTATTATAAAATTCATGTGTTTTGGTGAAAGTTTCAGTGAGTGAGTTCATACTTTGAGCTGATAATTTAAAATGATTGAGACAACACAACGTCTTCTGTCACTATTCAGGCTGCTGTCATTTGTTGGAACTTAAAGATGTGTGTTATTTAATGTTTGTGTTGGTTAAAGGACTATTTGAACCTTTGATGGGTAACTGTTAGTGTATATCAGTAAACTGAGGAGGGTGTTGTGCTCTTGCTTGTTTCTTTTTGAAGGTGTAGAGAGCAGCGTTGGTGCCACAGTAGTAGTAGTGTCGTCTCCCTCCTTAATGATATGTACCTTTGGTTTTATTTCAGCTTCATAACACTACATTGTACTAAGCAGCTGTTGGCTCATTAGTTTGTTATTCACATGCACTAAAATTCAGCAGAATGCAGGAAATCAAGTCTTTGTAAGTAAAGTTTTTCTAGTGGGGACCCCCAGACCCCCCGCTGATAAACTGGTCTGACTGGAGCTATATTTCCCAGCCTGAATGATTTTCCCAGTTCGGCCCTGCTGTATAATGTTATACTGAATATAGTTTATGTCACAGCTTTAGCGTCTTCACCATAGTAACGGTGGCTGAGGATCATGGGTAGGCTAATGTAGCCGCTTCCGCTATCGTCCAAAACTGACAAGAAAACTTGGTCACAACCTTTCATATTGTTGAGTTATCAAGGACGCCTTCATGTTTTATGTTGAGAAATGTTAAATATATTAAAATCAACAGTGAGGAAAATACTCATACGCAGCGCGTCCTCTCCGGTCCCACCAGACTGCTAATATTAGAATAAAAACATGAAAACAAGGATCAAATCTCTTGATTAAATGTTGAGTGATGTAGCGGTTATAGTTTAAAAATGAAGAACAAATGAGAAAAAACAATCCAGCCTCTGAGCTCCCGAGTCCCAACTGACAGAAAAAAACCTGCTGCAGGAACGAAACCTGCTTCCACCTGAAATACATTAGTTTGAAAATCCTGCTGACTGTCACCAAAAAAAAGGAAAAATGGTGTCAATGAACACGAAGAGATTAAATTTAGTGAATATTTCACTGATTACTGTGAGACTGAGACAGACAGGTGGACACTCTCAGGTGAGGACAGACAGGTGGACGCTCTCAGGTGAGGACAGACAGGTGGACACTCTCAGGTGAGGACAGACAGGTGGACTCTCTCAGGTGAGGACAGACAGGTGGACACTCTCAGGTGAGGACAGACAGGTGGACGCTCTCAGGTGAGGACAGACAGGTGGACAGTAAATCAGCTCAAACTCTTGAGACTGCAGCTGATCGTCAGCTGTAACCATCATGCAGGAATGTTCCACCTGTGTGAGAGGAAATAACTTGTCAGTCGTCCAAAGATTGTTGAGGAAAGACAAACAGAAACAGGCGGTTTATCATTTTCATGTTAGTGTGAATCAGTTTAAACAGTCCTGTCATCTGTTCACAATACAAACTGCTGAGTCTGACAAGAAAAAGTCTCATTGTTGACATGATTTGACTTTGAGACGCCTGATTGGCTGAATGTAGCTGCTGTCGATAGTCGTGGTGCGACGTGATGTGATGGACGGTTGTGTTGCATAGCAACAGCAAAGCAGCTCAGTGTGATGAGGATCAGAGCTGCTTTTTCTAGAGTGATGTCATGTCCATGTTTGCATGCTGAAAGAGAACGTGCTGCTCTGACCCCCCTCCTCCTTTCAGGCTGCAGCCTGCTGGAGTCCGATGGTTGACACCAGGTCTGAGGAAGTGTAAGTGTGTTTTTCATTTCATTCATCAAAACAAAGCTCATTCACATCCTACTGAGGATGAAGATGATGTCATCATCAAACAGATGATAGATCAATAACTGCAGCTGTATTGTGTCTCGTTCTCTCCATCAGATTTCTGTCGACTCACACTGGATCCAAACACAGTAAACAGAAAACTCAAACTGTCTGACAACAACAGGAAGGTGACATATGTGTATGAGGATCAGTCATATCCTGATCATCCAGACAGATTTGATGTCTGGTCTCAGCTGCTGTGTAGAAATGATCTGACTGGTCGCTGTTACTGGGAGGTCGAGTGGAGAGGAGGAGTTAAAGTATCAGTGAGTTACAGAGGAATCAGCAGGAAAGGAAACAGTGATGACTGTGGGTTTGGATGGAATGATCAGTCCTGGAGTCTGGACTGCTCTGATGATGGTGGTTACTCTGTCTGGCACAATAACAGATCAACATCCATCTCCTCCTCCTCCTCCTCCTCTGTCTCTAACAGAGTAGCAGTGTATGTGGACTGTCCTGCTGGCATTCTGTCCTTCTACAGAGTCTCCTCTGACACACTGATCCACCTCCACACCTTCAACACCACATTCACTCAGCCTCTGTGTGCTGGGTTTGGGGTCTGGCCTAACTGGTCTGGTTCCTCAGTGTCTCTGTGTGGTCTGTAGGAGGAAGAGTCTCCTCCTGTTAGAGAAACTTTCTCACTGCTGACCAGATAGTTCAGTCTGTACAGGATCACACACAGCTGATGGTATTTAGTACCAACATGATCTCTCACTGCTTGTAAATGTAAACATGGTTTCCACATGATTGACAGTTTGTTTGTAAAATGAATCAAATGATAAACTGAGTCCAGTTGTTGTTGTTTTCTGTTGTTAGTGTATTAGAAAGGCTTGAACTGTAATGGGATAATGGGAATGGGATCTTCACAATGTTTAGTTGTAGTTCTTCTAGTAGTTTCATAGTAACTGTGTTACCTGATTCCTTTACTTATTTAGAGATCACATGACAAATGATGGTCAGAACAACAGGCCTCCTATTGGCTGGTTAAATGAACACCTCTAATGGTGAAGGCTGAGGCTCAGCAGCTGGAGTGTGGCTGCTTTTATGCTGCGTTCATATCATATTGGAATGATGCTAATTATGAGATTCTGATTCTTATTATCTAATATTAGCTAGTTATAGCCATTGTTAATACCAAGCTTTTACATGTTAATTAGCATTATTACTAGCTGGTTATTATCAAATATTACCCACTATTACCTTGTTATTACCCAGCTGGAAGGTAAAGTGCTGCCACAAATCCTTCCAGCAGACACCAACAAAACTGCTTCTACGGTTCAACCTCAGTTTAGTCTCACTGGTGAAGTTTCTTACTGGATTTAAACCAGTTCATTTGTTAAATCTTTATGGTTTTAATTGATACGTTTGTCAGTTGATACATATATATGTGGTTGTTGAGAAATAATAATCAATCTGTCCGTTCTGAACAGACACGTTTTGAACGGGCTCTGCACTAGTTCTAATAAAAAAAGAACTGTTAACTATTATTAGTCTTCATTTCTTAAACTGTGCTGGTGTGTTTTTGTATTTCAGGATTGTATTGATTAGTTTTTATGTTGAATGTGTTTCTTTATGTTTCTTTGTCTTTTAACATCTTGGGACCATGTTGGAAATACGTGTTTTCACTGTAACATGTTATCACTTGGATTTCTGTTTTGTGTCTGTAATCCATAAATAAATAAATCATATCACAAACATAACTTTGCTCCAACAAATGTTTCTATATACAGGTGAGAGTGTTGAAGGTTACAGCATTTATAAATGACTTTAAATTAGATGAGAAATCATCCAAAACAAAGAAAACTGTTTTCTCTGCACTTTATTGTTGTAACAAAGACTTTTTCTTTTAACCTTCAGTTGGTTTTTAAATAAATAAGATAAATCAAGATAAAATAACTTCATTTATTATTTATTTTCATATTTCAAACCAGGCAGCAGGTGTTTGCTGCTTCTTCTTTCTGTACTCGAGGCCATTTTCAGGAAGGTTTCCCCAAACTGAGCGTGTGCAGAAGTTTTCCTGTCTGTTGAACAAGTTGAGCTTTTAGCTTTGATTGTAAATGAAACTTCAGTCAGAAAGTTTTACAGCTGCAGGAGTTTAACAGTCTGCTGATGTTCAGAACAGATTCTGTGGGCAGAGAAAGAAAACTAGTATCTAGTGGGACTCTACTGAGAGAGGAGACAAATGTCATATTTCCATCATGTTTTCCATTGTGTGGTTTTATTCCAGCCCATTAACAAGCATCAGGAGGGCAAAATATTAGGAACACTTTTCAATATAACACAGTCCAGTACAGCAGCCCCACTACCACCTCAATAATAAATATAAAATACAATTATCACCTTTCTGACAACGTCAACAACAACTGAGAATGTAGAAGCTTTGTAAATGTAGAATTGATGGCAGAGCTGTTGTGTTGGATCGCATCAGACTGCACAGGTGTTCCTAATAAAGTGATCTCCAGTCATTGTACATTTAGAGTCTGGAGGGTTGTGAGGTCACAGGTCACGTTAGAAAAAGCCTTCAGGACTGGAACATGGGCTGTGTGGGAGTCGGTCCTGATGAGATGTGATATATCAGAGTTGAGGCTAACATTAGCAGCTCTGGAAGGTTTACCTGAGATCAGCTGCTCGTCATCTTGTAAAAGTGAAACATGTTGAAAATACAAACAGTTAAGTATCAGTCTGATAATTCAGCAGTTTTTCTGTATGAAGTGTCTGAATGGTTTTTGGGTTGTGAGGAATTTAATGAGATTATTCAGTTTGATTTCAGTGTTCGTTCACTTGACATGTTAAGAGTGTCGAGTCATTACTGGTGTAAATATAACGAGAATTAAATGAAGCTGCAACTTAAAGCAGCTTCTGTCTGTTTGTCTCCATCTAGCAGCAGAAACCTGAATCACAGTCTGGTGATTTAAACATCACAGCTCAAATAACAATAATAATAATAATACTAATAATAATAATAATAATAATAATAATCAACAGATGTCGACAGTCTGATCTTCTCTGGTCACAGAACTGAACTGGGATCAGCGAGCAGAAACTGGTTTGATGGTCTGAGACCACGTTCAGGCTCACAGGCTGTTAGAGGTCTGTTATATATTCTGGAGTCAGTCAGTCCCAGTTAGAGATGTGGCGGGAAACCTTTTTACAATAAACTGTGGTGAAACATTGTTTCTGACTGTGATTATTGTTGTTTTCAGAGACACTGTGAACACAGAGCAGCTGTTCTGTCTTCATCAGCAGTTTGATTCTGTTCAGACACGACGAAGCAGCTTTCTGCTGCTCACAGGCAGAATAACCAGAGAAGCAGGTCAGATCAGTCCAGATCCAACATCTCTGCTCAGGACTTTCTATATTAACCTGAGCTGCCAACACACTGAAGAGCAGCAGCTTACAGGTCTGAATGTTCTCTGCTGCTGTTTGTTACTGATGTGCCTTTTATAAATGAATTGAACTGTTAACACTTCATACAAAGTTCAACACTCCAGTATTTGAATTAGTTAAATAAGCTCCGACCTTCAAATCCATCCATTTCATCAGGAAAAATTCATGAATTTCAGACTATGAATGTGTTTCTATAAGAAACTCTGAGCTGCATTTAAAGTGATTTCCAGTCAACAAGCTGCTTTTCTTTACTGTTTAAACTGTATTTAATCAACTGTTTTCAACGCTGCAACACACAGAATAATATTCAGTCAATAAAACACAAGCTGATCTTTGTGTCATTTATCTGTGTTTTAGCACTAATAGCAGGATTTCAGGAACTTGAATGATTATCATGATAATACTGTTAATCATGATATTTTGACCTGTGATAGTCATAGTGTGATATCAGCACATCCTCAGTCCAAGTCCTGCTTTAAAGGTAAGTAATACAATTTTAAAATCAGCTGTAAAATGTAAATGAAACCAGTGAAATGATGCTGACGGCTGAAACGTGTTTTCTGAAGACATTAAAACAGAAACACAGTTTTAAAAAGTCCAGGTTCAGGTTTGGATTTGAGGTTTAATTTAGAGACAATAAGTAAAAGTTCTTCTCTGTGGCGTCGATAACAAACTGTCTGAGTGTTCGGAGCCTCCAAACAACAACAAAATGTTATCAGGAGTAAAAAATGAAGCGATTACATCAATAAAACACACAGTTAGTTCAAAAATGTAAAAATATCAATCTGTATACTTTTTCTTTTAACCTTCAATTCATTTTTAAATAAATATAAATAAAGATAATAATATTTACATAAAGATAATTCAAGATAAAATAACTTGAGATGCTTTATTTCATTTGTTATAAATGATTAAATGTTTGTGAAATATGGAATAATTAGAAGAGTAAACCAAATGAAGTTTTAATTGAAAAGTATAAAACTTTATATTTCTTTTTACTCTACTAAGAAGTTTTGACTGTTTTTCAGGTTTCAGGTCTCTGTAGTTTAAAGTGATTTATATATAATATATATAATATAATATATATAAAGTATAAATACAGTATAAACTGTATATGACAACATTTCAGAAAAAATCAAACTTTGTCTCCTCCAGGCTGTGAAAACAAAAAGACAATAAAGACTAAATCTATTGAGAAAGAAAAGTGAATATAAATCTATTGTAGATGTGTGACACATGTTTTTAAACTAAGGGGTCAGTGTTTGTTATCAACTGGATGTGATGTCATGTCGTTGTCATTTTGGGCATACATGTTGGTGAAGAGATCCTGCTCCTAGTTCAGGGTTGCCAACTCTCACGCTTCACGCTGCCCAAACTATTCTCACACCAAAACATCGCCACAGCAACAGAGATGAACAGTCACAGTCTTTTTGCTAAAGAGTGATGCTTAAACTACGCGGATTATTTTTGTACAGTTATACACAGGGCTGTAACGGAGACTAAACGCACATAAACGCCGTTTAACCACCTCCTAAACTCTGAAACAGCGTTTACACAGAAAGCTGTTAAAGGCTCAGAGCGGCTTTCTACCGCAGCTTCTGTTGTATCTTCTGGGAGCGCTCGTTTTGTTTTCGGGTTTGAACTTTGTATCCTTGTATGAGACACGGAGACAGCTGTTACTGTTAACGAGGGGTGACCAACAATCCACCGCCCGCTCCTGCTGCGCGGGTCTTTTAATCAAACAAACCCTCCGTGCTGAAGCCAGCAGGCAGACGAATGAATCAGAGTTCAGAGGATCATATATGACATTAACTGACGCGCAGCATCAAATAATAATGTCAGAAAAAGCAGCACAAAGTAAGAAGCTAGAAAAACTCTTCAGCAAAAAGTGGAGCTAAAGTTCTTTTAAATTGACATCAGTGATTTAAGCGTCCAGTTTATCTATCTGTTGCTGCTTTAGCCTGACTGTTACTTTACAGTAACGTTAATGTTAATGTAACGTTAGCTTGATAGTTTAGATAGATGGGCTGATGATGCATCCCCGCTGTGTGTTTTGTCCACAATGTCTGTAATTAACATCATACAAGTTAAAGTTCTGCTTCATGCTCACTCCGATTTTGAAAGGAAGGCTTTTTATATTTTCAGAGTGAGTGAAGGAATCAGGAGAGAGGAGACAGAAGTGAGGAAGAGTTGCAGGATGTAATAATGTTGAAAGGAAAACAAGCAGAAAGTAAAGAACTTTCAAAAAGACTGAAAGAAAAAGTTTAAGGATGAAAGAGAAACACAGAGGCCACGCAGGCGTCATCTGATAGACACCAACACATTCAAAGCAGGAAAACTGGTGAGGAAATTACAGCTGTATCTAGATGAATTACTGTTCTGGTAAATATTTTAAAGGCACAATCTGTTATTGGAATGTAGAGACATCCCACTAACACAAGTCAAAGAACAAGATTGAAACCTGCTATAAAATGACTTTTCATTCAGGCTGAATGAAATGATTGGACGGGATTATTACAGGCCTGCAACCGTCACACATACTGGATTTTCATTTGATTTATTGATGGCTGTCGGGATGTACAGAGAATTTCAACAACTATAACAAAAATGCTTCTAAAATACATTAGATACCCTAGCTTTAAGGTAAGCCTATAATTCAGATTGTATTGGCTGCGTTACATATTGTATGTCGTGATATGACAAATTAGTTGGCAGATTTACTTCATCTAAGTGTCCTGCCATGAAAAAAATAGTGAAGAACACTGATGTACATATTTGGCTGAGTGACTGTGTGTGTGTGTAAACCCTTGTTATTGCCTTTTAACTTGTGAACATTCAAATAAACGTTGTAGTTTTGATATCGGGAACAACACATCTTTGACTTTCATTAGTGAATGAACCTGTGTGCCCTTTATTGGATTAGTGTTTGTCTACTACTGTGGTGTAGTCAGGCTGTATCCTTAAATCTGAGACCTCCCGCTCCCACCACATGTGTAAACTGCATACTGTTTTACACCCTGATGGTCAACTGAGTCCAAATACGTGCACGTGATTAAGTGTGTGCACGTAGTCCTGATTAAGCCCATGGCATCAAAATCTCCCTCCAGCAGGGACCCAAAGTTGGCAACCCTGTCCTAGTGTAACCGGTGGTTTCTAGCGTTGTGTTATAAGGAAGAGGCTCAGACCAGGGTGTCTTTGGAGGCGACCGTTTATTCCGGCAACTGACGACAGAAGTAAACAAAAGAAATCCTCCCGTCAATTGTGATGCTAACTCAGGCTCCTGCACAAATTAAATAACACAGAAATGTGTTAGCATACTGCACAAGAAGTCCAAGCTAATAAACAAACTTACACTCGTAATTCAAAGGAAGTGCACGACGTCGCTTACCTCTCCCATGAAGTACAACAACAAAAGGGGAGAGGTAAAGGCGAGGGACATCATTTATGGGGGGGGGGGGGCACCCACAATAGTGAACGTAGGGGTACAATGAACTGAGTCTTAAATGTTCCACCTGTTGACCCTGGAGGAATAGCACGTCAGGATTGAACTATTTACAGATTTTGTGTAATTCTAATACATATGCTGCACAGTTGACCCTGTTACACTAGTCTGGTTGAACTTTTGAACCTGTTTCTATCTGAGGGCTGCTTGCTGACCTCTGAGGTTAGCTAGAGATATGTTTGTCTTAACCCGACTGTTTTAGAGACTGTGTGGATCATGAGGTACCTAGACAAGCTAAAGTTGAAGGATGTCCATGTTTGAAGGTATTGATCGACCGTGAGGTCTGTTAGATCGTATGACTATTGTGACGACTCCTCCGCTCCACTCGCTGCTCCTGTGTTTTGGTTTGTTTGTTTGTTTCAGGGCGGAGGATCGTCATTGACTTCATGAGCCACACCTGGGCCCGGTGTGGTCTGGCGTATAAAGCATGGCCTTCCACGGAGCTTCCTGCTCTCTTCTCCTCGCCACTTCCTCTCCCAGCGCGGCGCGGCACGGCTGTTTGTCTTTTGTTGCTGACACACACACACACACACACACACACACACACATCCATACATGCCTACACTACTGATTACTGACTTCCACATTTTTCCGTTTTCATTTGTTATTTTTGTGAATAAATATACAGAGCTGCCTGAAAGTTTGTGAATGCTTTAGAATTTTCTGTATTTCTGCATAAATATGACCTAAAACGTGATCAGATATTTACACAAGTCCTAAAACTAGATAAAGTGAACCCAATTAAACACATGAGAAAAAAAATGTTTTCATCTTTTTCTTTCAATGTCACATAATTTTTTTGTGAGGCAACAGTATGTGAACCTCAAGGATTATCATTTCATTTGAAGGGGAAATTAGAGTCGGGTGTTTCAATCAATGGGATGACAATCCAGTGTGAGTCTGGGAGGCCCTGCCTTATTTAAAGAAGAGAAATCTGGGTCTTCACTGTCAAACTCTGAGCTTCACAACACAGGTTTGTGGAAGTGTGTCATGGCTCAAACAAAGGAGATTTCTGAGGAGCTTAGAAGAAGAGTTGTTGATGCTCACCAGGCTGGAAAGGGTTACAAAACCATTTCTAAAGAGTTTGGACTCCACCAGCCGACTGTCAGGCAGATCGTGTATAAATTGAAGACATCCAACACCACTGTTACCCTCCCCAAGAGTGGTAAACCAACAAAGATCACACCAAGAGCAGGTGTGTAATAGTCCAGGAGGCCATAAGGGACCCCAGGGTAACGTCTAGGAAACTAAAGGTCTCTCTTGCAGTGGCTACAGTCGATGTTAATGAGTCCACCATCAGGAGAACATTGAACATCAATGGTGTTCATGGCAGAGTTGCAAGGAGAAACCCACTACTCTCCAAACAGAACATTGCTGCCATCTACGGTTCACTCAAGACCACGTGGAGCCAGAAGGTGATTGGAACAATGTTCTGTGGATGGATGAGACCAAAATCAAACTTTTCGGCTTGAATGAGAAGCGTTATGTTTGGTGATTAGCAAACACTGCATTCCAGCATAAGAACCTGAACCCATCTGTGAAACATGGTGGTGGTAGTATCATGGTTTGGGCTGCTTTGCTGCCTCTGAACCAGGACAGCTTGCAATCATTGATGGAGCTCTGAGTTCTGAGTCTTACCAGCAAATTCTGCAGGAAAATGTCAAGATATCCGTCTGTGAACTGAAGCTCAACAGAAAGTGAGTCATACAGTAAGACAACAACCCTAAACACACCAGTCGTTCTACCAAAGAATAGTTAAAACAGAAGAAAGATAATGTTTTGGAACAGCTGAGTCAAAGTCCTGACCTTAATCCTAAAGAAATGCTGTGGAAGGACCTGAAGCAGGCAGTTCATGGTGAGAAGCCCACCAACATCCCTGAGTTGAGACTGTTCTGTGAGGAGGAACGAGCTAAAATTCCTCCAAGCTGATGTGCAGAGCTGATAAACAGTTACTGGAAACGTTTGGTTGAAGTTATTGCTGCAAAAGGGGGTCACACCAGTTACTGAAAGCAAGGCTTCACATACTTTTGCCTCCCACACATATGTTAGATTGGATAATTTTCCTCAATAAATAAATGAAAAAGATGAAAAAAATGTTTTTTTTTGTCCTATTTGTTTAATTGGGTTCACTTTATCTAGTTTTAGGACTTGTGTAAATATCTGATCATGTTTTAGGTCATATTTATGCAGAAATACAGAAAATTCTAAAGCGTTCACAAACTTTCAAGCAGTTCTGTACTCGGCCTAACTGGTAAAACTCGTCTGGTCTCCTATGTTTGTCGCAGCCTGTGACACTAAACTTGTTTGTCAGAAGGTGTAACAGTTTGTGGAAGTGTCCATTTAGGGACCAGACTGTTTTTAGCTTTGCTTCTGGAGAGGTATAAAGCTGTCTAGTTTAGGTTAACAATCTTTAGGGAAAGGGCCGGCTGAACAACATGCTTTCTCTCCAAAAATACAAGATGATTGTATTTTTGTTTGTGTTTGAACATTTGTATAATTGTTACTGATGGTGTGATGGATTGTACAGCGTCTACAACTGCTTCAACTAGTGACAATGTTTAATGCTTTCTTTATGTCTCTGTGCCTCTTTCCAATGAGGAAAATTTCCACTATCTGATAAGGATTTATACAGTCTGTCAATGTTTGACTTTAGCTGTTCCAAGTTCTTTATTCCAAAGGTCAGCACTGTGCTGGGATCATATTTCTTTACAGTCACTTCTGGTTAAAGATGAATTCAGAGTTGAGACTGTTTGTGAAGCAACTGACATTTGAAATCTTCCTGCTGTGAGTTACATGTTTGTTCTTCCTACGTTTGGTTTCCTGGTTGAAGCTGCTGATTAATTTCACCTTCACTCATCAGCTTGATGAAAATGATTTTCAGCATCTAAAGGTAACGTAAGCAACAGGTTTCATCATGTTTGTGTCAGCGGGGGTTAAAATGATGTGACACCAGTAGAGATGGTGCTAGTAGTGATTTATTATGTTGCTTTGTTGAATACTGGTGGAAGGTTTGAAACCTCGTTAATCCTCTTTGACTCTAATTAGCTTTGCTAACAAGATGCTGTTTAGACAACAGAAACATCAGAGGAAACTCTGGAAAAGCTTCATTAGTCAAAATTCAGCCTGTTGACACACTAAGTGACCAGAAAAATAGAAACACCTGAATAATACAATGAAATACAACAGTGATGCAATAAGTGTTAAGTTTTGTTGAGGTTCATTGGTTCTGTGGTTGTTGTTTTGGACTTAATTACTTTGAAAGATGTTTCCGATATTTAGTCGAGCTCATTTTCATATATAGAGGAGAGAAACTTATTACAAACACCTGGACAATATAAGACAATCCAGTACAGTTGTTAAACAGGCCAGCAACACTTGGACTATTCTGCCCCCCCCCCTCTCAGAGTGGTATGTTCCATCTCTGCAGCTCATGAACATGTTCAGGACAGTTTTTATTTTCAAGGATTTAAGACAATTAAGGTCAAAATTGTGTGTTACTGTCTTTGGTTTGGACTGTTGTGTGCGTCCATCACATTGTGAATAATCTGAGTCAAATATTAATGTAGTTACACGTATATTCATCCTTTCCTACAATAAATATTTTATTAATTCTATTTATTATTTGTAATCAATTATAGTTATATTATAATTGTTTTGTTGGCTGCTACTGCTGGTCGTGTTAATTAGGATCAATCAGATCAAATGAGTGTCTGCAGTGTCAGCAGCTTCCTGTGCTGAGCCTTTACTAAATATTACTGCATTCATCCTGCATTTTTCCATCATTTCTCAGTGGAAATCTTGTTGTATTGTTGAGTTAACATTTAATCAAGAATCAGACTAGTAGTTTCCACCAGTTAATGTGAATATCTGTTAATCATTAACCTGATATAATGAGCAGGTTTAATGGTCATGTAAGGACACGCAGACACACCTGTATCATAAAACCTGTTGACTCACCTTTAACGTTATAAAGTTTTATCAACTGGAACTTTTGGACTATTTATGATCTGATCAGTCACATCAGAGGTGGTCTGTGATTTCCAGGAAGCCAAGTGTGTGAGAGAAGCTGCTGTTCTCTTTCTTTTAACTGTTCTTCTGTCCTCACTAAGTGTTTAGTTACACAACACACTTCCAGTAAAGGCTGAAGACAGCAGTTTGTCTTTGGAGCTTTAATGGAGGAAAAATGTGAAAACAGCATCGAACAAATCCAATAATATTATAAATCAGAAAAATATGAGATACAATAAACAAGAGTGATAACAAAGGTGTTTGTCAGTAGTTAATATAGTAGACAGATACAAGATTAAAAGTAAAAAGATCAAAATACATAACAGTTAACCCAACAGTAAAAATGACTCAGAGGGTTTTATTAGCAGCTCATTAGCCTCAGACAGCTCGTATGCTGCTAGCTTGGAAAGCATCTATGATGGAAAGAGAATCTACAGATGATGCAGCAACAAGAACATTTAGAGGGAGAATAAAAGATGCCTGTCAGTGTTTGCTCTGCTCAGTTTGAATGAAATGCTGGATGTTAGCATGTCAGTTAAACTAGCTGCTATAGAACTGTGTCAGCGTGGGTCGCTGCTAACACACAACACCCGACTGAGACCATGTGCTGGCTGAAGAATAGTGACATCACAAACCCAACAAATGACCTTCAATCAGCTTGTTTCAACAACTGTTGTATTTGACTGCAGTTGAGTTTCCTCCATCACTGCGTGTATTTCACAGCATCAGAGACAATAATGCAGGTCTTAATGAATGTTACCCCTGTGCCACACATTGTTCCACGTCTGCACTATTTTAACACTAATTCCAACAGTCAACCTTTCATTGTCTGTTGTTACTCTGAAAAATTACCTGCATATAACATGTAATATGTGCATCAATAATAATAAATGAGACTCAAATAAATACACAGCTGACACTGAGTGTTAAAGGCTCAATGTATGATGCTGCTGCTTTTCATAAATGAATGAAATAGATTATTAATAATATGCTGTTTAGTTGTGTTTAATGTTGAGCAGTAAAAGTCAACCATGTTTTAATAGATGTTCTGCAGTGAATTTATTGTTCATCAAACAGTAAAATGTGCTGCAGTTATATTAGGAACACTGTCACTAGCTAGCAAGTCAACAACAGCTCACCAACCTGACAGATACACATTTTATCAGCTTTCAACACGTCACTAACTGCACTTAAACACAGTCATGTGATTATGTTCTGACAGTTTGACATCAAATGAACTCAAACGGTTTCAAACAGTCTTGAGTTTGTTTGTGTAAAACATTTTATTCATTGTCAGAGAAGTTTAGTGTCAGTATGAAGGGTCGCCCCATTCAGTCACCTTTAAACTGGTGCATGTTTTAATAACCAGTATCATGCTGGTAGTGAGGGAGACTTTGTTTCACAGGTGGTATGGTTAGTGATTAACAGCTAATAAAAGTCATTAAATAATATTCTCTGGAATCTTTCTAAACTATATCACAGACAAACTGTTGAAAACATCTTTTCATTGATGATATTCAGTATTTTAACCAAGCTAAGAGCTGCAGCAATAGAAACTAAAGTTTATGTTGCTGCCAAACCTTCATTCAGTATCTTTATACTATATCAATATAAAATCAATGTCACATTATATAAACTACAAAGTGAATCACTGTCATCAAAACACAGTAAACTCTGTTTGTGGAATAATGACGGAGTTTAAACTACAATGTGATGCCTCATCACAGGAAGATCTTTGTTCTGCTGTACAGAACTGCATTTAGTGTTGAGTCAGACAGATTGTTCTCTCTTATTCTGCATGTTTTAATCTTTACTGTACATGATGATGATGATAATGATGATGATGATGCTCCATTAATTCAACCATAAATCATGGAAACGTCTGTACTTTGATCCTTATAATCTAACACTGATTGACAGACAACATTCCCACAAGATCAAATAGAATATAACACAGCTGTAGCAACTATAACAGAACCATAAATAAAGATGAATGTAAATAAAAATATGATGCGTTGATGCTCTGAAATACAAACATTCATGTGATCTTGTGGCTCCTTCTAATCTCCTCGGGGATAAAAGAGAGAGAACACGTTTAGTGTCTGACAAACTTCACAAGTTTTGTCTCCACTGATATTTGTGAAAATTGTTGCATCAGTATCTTTATGTATATTCACTAAATCATCAGTTGAAATACATGTCAGGCCTCTAAGTGTGATATGCTGCTTAACTGTTATTAATCAATAAAGTGTCATTCAGTACAATCTCTAATTAAAACAGCAAGAAGTACAAATGACTCCATAGAAAACCAGAGTCCTCAGACTGATGATGAAGGAGAATCAGCAGCAGTTTCTCTCTCTGTGTTTCCTCTGCAGGTGAAGCTACAAAGACTCTGTGACTGGATGTGGATCTGAATTCACCTGGTGAGTATTTTTATTTCTTCTGCCACACAGCTGACTCCACCAGCAGCTCATCTCCATTAAATGTGCTCTATAGTGGTAAATGAAAAGCCAACAGAGAACTGGAACCTTCTGAAAGTAAAACATTAAACATTAAACCTCAGTGGAAATGAAGAATAATGTCTTACTTTGCTGCCATCTGGTGGTTGAATCAAGAATGACGCCGTTGTAACTGCAGTGCTGGTGTGATGTGCAGCTTGTTGTAATGAATGAGCTTGTTGTTGTGTTTGTGTGAAGGTGTTTCTCTGCTATGGATCAGTGTGAGGACAGAGAGGAGGGAGTCCCTCCCTCTAAAAGGCGAAGGCGGAGGGAACATGACAGCCAGACCAAAGCTCAGAGGTGAGATGAGGATCTCTAACTGTCCATCACTGTTCTCCACTCACATCACTCCACCATCATTATTCACACTCAGAGCTCTGTGTGTGTTGTGTTGAAGAACAGAGAAGCAGCACAGACCAGACTCTGCTGGACCTGGACCTGGACCTGGACCCAGCTGTGTGTCCATGAAGAGTGACCGGTCCATGGGGAAACCTATATGGTTTAAACCTGGACAACCTGCTGATGGAAGGTCAGAATGTAAAGCTGCAAAGACTGAACAGACTTTTCATTTCTATCCAACATGCACATTTATCAGAGCTGTTGTTGTTTCAGGATCCAGCAGCAGAGACCAGACTGTCCTGGACCTGAACCCAGCTGTGTGTCCTTTAAGAGCGACCGGTCGAAGGAGGATTTCGTTACTTTTAAAGGAGGACGTCCATCTGCTGATCAGATGTAAGCTGTAACTGACAGTAAACGTCGGGTTATGCTAGAAAAGAACTGGTTTGTACGACGTGTTGTCCGACCACGTCAGTGAAAAGCCGGCCGTCATAGAGAGGGAGGAGATGTGATAATCATTTAAATATGGAGATAACAGATCACATGTTCAGACAGTCTCTCCTGGAAGACATTCATGGTGTTGCACTCGCTTGTTCATATGAAAAGTGACATGATATGATTTATTTATACATTACAGACATAAAAAACATGTTAAAGTGAAAACACTTATTTCCAACATGGACCCAAGATGTTAAAAGACAAAACACAAGACATACAACATAAAACTGAATCACCACAAATTAAATAAAATAATAAACGCCCACATCAAAACACGAAGTACAACAAAGACAATTTGATGGCTGAAGTAAAAATGGAATTGCAGATTTCATTATAAACCTGTGACCATGTTCCATAAATAAGTCCTGACCTGACTTCTATAAGCTCCTCTCATTTTTAACAGCGGGATGTGTAACAGGAGGCTGTTCCACAACACGGCAGCAGCTTAAAAAAAGGAACTTCTGGCTACATTATTCACTGGAGGGACTTTAAATGAACACACACTGGCCCTGGTGTTATAGCCATGCTGAGTATGTTCCATTGTTATCTGTGAAGTATTGAGGAGCAAACCCATTGATAATGTTGAACATATGATGCAGCTTCTGTTGTTCTACTCTGAGCTGTACTGGCAGCAGTCCTACACTTCTGAATTCATCACCAACATGAGTTAAACAGGATACATTTAATAAATACTGAATAATATTATTTTGCATCACCTGCAGTTTGTTCCTAAATTTAGATGTCAAACCACTGAACCAATCAGAACAGGCAGAATCAAACTGATGCTGTACCAATGAGGACATGAGAAGTTTCTCAACAGAAAAGTCAAAAAGAGTCTTAGTCTGTGAAACAGGAACTGAAGTTTGCTGCCACTCTTAGATAATATTTTATCAACAACAGATTCACAGGACAATGACTGGTCCAACATTATTCCTAAATATGAGACAAAATATTATAAAATTTCAGTTCCATTACAAAAGATTTTCAGTGTATTTGTTCTTGACAACGTCTTTGTTCCAAACAGGATTGACTGGGTTTTACCCAAATGTATTGAAAGCTTGTTATCTATGAGCCACTCTCTCACACTTTCTGATTCATTACTAAGAGTTGTGAATTTCACTGACATCATTCCCAGATAGCAGTAATGCAGAATCATCAGCATACAGCAGCAGCTTGCATGTCACAGCAGCTGTCGTATCATTTATATACATAAGAAATAAAAGAGGCCCTAAAATAGAACCGTGCAGCACCACACATGTAATATCCTGAGGTTCTGATAGAACCACTTCAACATCACAGACTTGAGTTCTTCCTGTAATGTAAGAAATAAACCATTTTACAGCAGTATGTCCAAACACCATGCACTGTAACTTTGACAACGGTATAGAATGATTCACTGTGTCAAAAGCTTTCTGCTAGTCAGCATAATTTCCTCCATCAAGGTTTTGTCTAATAAAATCAAACAAATGAATAAGACAGGTGCCAGTAGAGTCTGCTGCTGTAAAGCCAGACTGAAGCTCATACAACATATTGTATCTGACTAAATACTCCTCAACCTGCTCAAACACAAGACGTCCAAAAACCTCAGACATGACACCTGCCGACTTTCTCACTTTCTCACCTAAATGTCATTTTCATACTGGGAGCTGCCCAGTTCAACCAGTCTGATACAAGCAGACACTGAGCAGCTCCACTGGAGCAGCTGGAGGTTGTAGCTGCCTTGCTCCAGGGCACTTCAGCAGTGTACAGTGAGGGAGGGAGAGCTGTATGGAGGGTTGTTCAGAGCTGTTGAGACTAAACCAAACTGACTGATGAAGCAAAACACTGAGCTGAAAGCTACAAACACACTGAGCTGTTGATTCTCAGTGGGATCAGCAGGACTAGTAAAGCTTTACCACTACAGGGAGTCATCTGATTCTCTGTTCACATCCAAATATCACTTGATGGACCTTTAGCTTGTGTTTGTCTCTGTGTGGACAGACATAATGTGAGCTCATTCTTCATGATTCCTCCACAGAGTGGACCAGGAGAGCTCAGAGGTTCCCAGTGGTCAGTCTGCCCAGCAGCATCAAACACACCTAGACTCCATATTTATGGTCTGTACATGTACAACAACTACTTTTACATCTATTGTGTTCACAGTCATCTCCATGCTGCACTTTGTAGACCAGTGGATTGTCAGTCTGTCCAACATGGATCTGATGTTTGCTTCATAATTTCAGTTTGATTGTGTCATTCATATAGTATTCTGTTCCAGCTGCTGGAGGAGAACATCTTCACCTTTGTGAAGAATGAGCTGAAGAAGATGCAGAAGGTTCTGAGTCCAGATTATCAAGAATGCTTAGAGAGTCAGAAGGAGGATGAGGAGGTGTTGGATGGTGAGGAGGAAGAGCAGAGGAGGAGCAGCAGAGAGGCATTTCTGAAGATCACACTGCACTTCCTGTGGAGAATGAAGCAGGAGGAGCTGGCTGACCGTCTGCAGAGCAGTAAGAGGATTTCTATAAAGATTTAACATGATGGATAAATGAGACATTTACTGATATCTCAACAGATGGAGGAAAATATGTTTTATTCACTCATTCTTTGAGGGAATGAAACGTTTAAATATTTGCTTCATACTTCATTCATTGATCCTGTTTCCTGTGTGTTCATTCAGGAACTCCTGCTGGCAAGTGTCAATGTAAACTCAAGTCTAACCTGAAGAAGAGGTTCCAGTGTGTGTTTGAGGGGATTGCTAAAGCAGGAAACCCAACCCTTCTGAATCAGATCTACACAGAGCTCTACATCACAGAGGGAGGGACTGCAGAGGTCAATGATGAACATGAGGTCAGACAGATTGAAACAGCAACCAGGAAAACAGACAGACCAGAAACAACCATCAGACAAGAAGACATCTTTAAAGCCTCACCTGGAAGAGATGAACCAATCAGAACAGTGATGACAAAAGGAGTGGCTGGCATTGGGAAAACAGTCTTAACACAGAAGTTCACTCTGGACTGGGCTGAAGACAAAGCCAACCAGGACATACAGTTTACATTTCCATTCACTTTCAGAGAGCTGAATGTGCTGAAAGAGAAAAAGTACAGCTTGGTGGAACTTGTTCATCACTTCTTTACTGAAACCAAAGAAGCAGGAATCTGCAGGTTTGAAGAGTTCCAGGTTGTGTTCATCTTTGACGGTCTGGATGAGTGTCGACTTCCTCTGGACTTCCACAACAATAAGATCCTGACTGATGTTACAAAGTCCACCTCAGTGGATGTGCTGCTGACAAACCTCATCAGGGGGAAACTGCTTCCCTCTGCTCGCCTTTGGATAACCACACGACCTGCAGCAGCCAATCAGATCCCTCCTTGGTGTGTTGACATGGTAACAGAGGTCAGAGGGTTCACTGACCCACAGAAGGAGCAGTACTTCAAGAAGAGATTCAGAGATGAGGAGCAGGCCAGCACCATCATCTCCCACATCAAGACATCACGAAGCCTCCACATCATGTGCCACATCCCAGTCTTCTGCTGGATCACTGCTACAGTTCTGGAGGATCTGTTGAAAAGCAGAGAGGGAGGAGAGCTGCCCAAGACCCTGACTGAGATGTACATCCACTTCCTGGTGGTTCAGTCCAAGCTGAAGAATGTCAAGTATGATGGAGGAGCTGAGACAGATCCACACTGGAGTCCAGAGAGCAGGAAGATGATCGAGTCTCTGGGGAAACTGGCTTTTGAGCAGCTGCAGAAAGGCAACCTGATCTTCTATGAATCAGACCTGACAGAGTGTGGCATCGATATCAGAGCAGCGTCAGTGTACTCAGGAGTGTTCACACAGATCTTTAAAGAGGAGAGAGGGCTGTACCAGGACAAGGTGTTCTGCTTCGTCCATCTGAGCGTTCAGGAGTTTCTGGCTGCTCTTCATGTCCATCTGACATTCATCAACTCTGGAGTCAATCTGCTGGCAGGAGACAGAACAACATCCCAGAAGTCTGAAACAAGAGAAGAAGAATCTGCAGAGACATGTTTCTACCAGAGTGCTGTGGATGAGGCCTTAAAGAGTCCAAATGGACACCTGGACTTGTTCCTCCGCTTCCTCATGGGTCTTTCACTGCAGACCAATCAGACTCTCCTACGAGGTCTGCTGACACAGACAGGCAGTAGCTCACTGACCAGTCAGGAAACAGTCAAGTACATCAAGAAGAAGTTCAGTGAGGATCTGTCTACAGAGAGAAGCATCAATCTGTTCCACTGTCTGAATGAACTTAATGATCATTCTTTAGTGGAGGGGATCCAACAGTCCCTGAGATCAGGAAGTCTCTCCACAGATAAACTGTCTCCTGCTCAGTGGTCAGCTCTGGTCTTCATCTTACTGTCATCAGAAAAAGATCTGGACGTGTTTGACCTGAAGAAATACTCTGCTTCAGAGGAGGCTCTTCTGAGGCTGCTGCCAGTGGTCAAAGCCTCCAACAAAGCTCTGTAAGTGCACAGAGAGTTATTTATTGATTGATTTATTGATTTATTGAAAAGATATAAAGAAGATATTATAAAGAAATATATTCAAGATGGGAGAAAAATACGTTTTTAAGTATTTTTCCACATTTGTTTTCCAGACTAAGTGGTTGTAACCTCTCAGAGAGAAGCTGTGCAGCTCTGTCCTCAGTTCTCAGCTCCCAGTCCTCCAGTCTGAAAGGGCTAGACATGAGTAACAACAACCTGCAGAGTTCAGGAGTGAAGCAGCTGTCTGCTGGACTGGAGAGTCCACACTGTGCACTGGAAACTCTCAGGTCAGAATTCATCAACCTGCACAACTGATCACCATTTAAACTGTGATTTATATGACTTGATAAACACTTGGACATTTTCTCTACCCAAATTACTTCCAGACCAGTTGTATATTTAGACCCTGTGAGTAACTTTCTATTTCTATATTTTCATTTGTTTTTTTCTGTCTCCTGAAATACCAGAGAGGAGTTTTAGATTCAAAAACTGAATGAAGAACTGTGTAATTGGCCCAAAGTAACACACATACAGACAGTAATTCAGTTAACAGTGTTTTGGTAACAGTTATAGTTTCTTTTAATTTCAGAGCAGTACCTGTGCTGGGAAGATAGTGATTTTTAGGCACAATGGTGATATGACAGTGCACCCCAGCTGTTATGTGGTTAACTACCATTTAATTCTTCTTTTGTTTCATACAACTTTTAAACTCTGGATGATTCCTGAAACTGTATGAAGTGTAGTCAGTGAGTATGAGTGAAGGAGTCAGAAATGTTTTCTTACTGTTCCACAACCTTCAGTCCTTATATGCCACATTAGTTGGGATTCCTGTTCTGTATTCAACTGTGAGCATCTGATACAGAGTCATTTACCTCTGTGACATGTTGGAGGTTTGATCTTCTTACAAACTGTAGTCATATCTGTCACCTGCAGCTCTTCATCTTAGCAGCTCATTGTGGCTGCTTCCTCTTTCACTATTCTTTATTTAGACCTATTTTAAGCAGTGATGAGTTAGCAGACGCTAACATCATGTTGACTAAGGTTACAGAAAGCTGGAACTGCCTCACAATACAAACCTTACTGTGGTTGGCCATTTGAATTTAGAAGTAGTGAATGGAAGTATTAAGTTTAACTCTAAAGATTACAGAAACATATTGGTGATAATAGTAATAAACACACTACCTTCCAGTCTTGCAATGATCTTAGATCATGTGACATGTATGTTGTTTTGTGTGTCTGCAGTCTGTCAGGATGTCTGATCACAGAGGAAGGCTGTGCTTCTCTGACCTCAGCCCTGAGCTCCAACCCCTCCCATTTGAGAGAGCTAGATCTGAGCTACAATCATCCAGGAGCCTCGGGAGAGAAGCTGCTGTCTGCTGGCCTGGAGGATCCACACTGGAGACTGGACACTCTCAGGTATGGATAGACAGGTGGACTCTCTCAGGTATGGACCAACTCAGTCTCACAGCAATTCATGAAATAGTCATGTAATTTAATCTATTCGTGTACATTGACACGATTTTTCCATTTATTTCGTGACAGTCAGCACGACTTTCAAACTAATGTATTTCAGGTGGAAGTAGGTTTTGTTCCTGCAGCAGGTTTTTTTCTGTCAGTTGGGACTCGGGAGCTCAGAGGCTGTATTGTTTGTTCTCATATGCTATTCATTTTTAAACTATAACTGCTACATCACTCAACATTTAATCAAAAGATTTTATCCTTGTTTTTATTTTTTTACTCTAATATTACCAGTCTGGTGGTACCGGGGTATTTTCCTCACTGTCGATTTTAATATCTTTAACATTTCTCAACACTAAACAAGAAGGTGTCCTTGATAACTCAACAATATGAAAGGTTATGACCATCCGTTTTAATTATTTCAGCTTTGATTGTGAGAAATCAAGTTTTCTTGTCAGTTTTGGACGATAGTGGAAGCAGTTCCGTTAGCCTACCCATGATCCTCAGCGACCGTTACTATGGTGACGATGCCAGCTAAAGCCGTGACATAAATTATATTCAGTATAACATTATACAGTACTGAAGATTGGTGGTTACAATCAGGAACAACATACTGTACTGTACATTGAAATGTAAAGAATATATTTGAATTTGATTAAATTATTATTATAATTTGTGAGCCAACGGGCTATCTATAGGAAGGTGCGAATTTTGTGACAATGAGTATATACATATACATATATATTCTTGATCAAAGAATTCATACATTTAGACACACACACACACACATATGTATATATATATATATATATATATATATATATATATATATATATATATATATATATATAATCAGAGGAGGCTGGTCCATAGAGGCAGAGGAGGTTGCTCATCTTCTATTTTTGAGAGGCAATAGGGAGATCAAAATATAAAAAGAATACTTGGTTGAAATAAACCATTACCAAATTTCATTATCATTTATGAAATATCTCTTCGTTGGAAGAAATCCATGATTGAAATTCTGATTAAAATGCTTCAACAGTGACACCTGCAGAGCAGGAGGAGAAAGAGCAGTGTGTGTGAGATGGTGGTGGGGAGCAGTGGGGGGGGAGTGGGGGGCAGAGGAGGACGGACTCCTGCTGTCCTCCTCAGGGCGGATCTCTTACATCAATTTAAAGTACTTCATTTTTTTTCATGCTAATCTAAGATTGGCCAAGACACGTAAAATGATGTTCCAAGGGAGGACGTCCTCCCTAACCAATCAACAACCAGAATACAATATTGACATCACTTTGGTCCAATGATAGTTTCCAGATTTCATCTTCAGTTCTCTACAACTGTAACGTACATGAGTGTGACGAACTGATAAGAGAAGAAGAGCAGTAAGATATAGATAAATTGATAGAGTAGCATATTAGAAAATAAATTATAACTTGCAAATTACAAACTATATTTTTAAACACATCAGTAAAACATTACATCTCATTTAGGCCCTTTCAACAACCAAATTACCCTCAGCGGGACTACGGTGACGTGCTGCTGCTCTAAAGTGAACTCCTCCCAACAACAAGAGAAAGTTAACAACATCATTTAAATGAAACAACCAGGAGAGTTAGCTTGTTTGTCATTGTTGCTAATGATATCAGACTGGTTAACCAGCAGCCACAAAGTTCTGTTAACTAACAAACAAGATGACCAACAGCCACAAATGGATGTTATGACATGAATACTTCATCTCCATGATAGAAAGAAGAAGACATCAGATAACGTGAGTCAGATACAGCTTCTCTCTCTCTGTCTCTTTGGTTGCTAATTTCATCTCTGATGGTTAAATGTCTCTGTGTGGCTGTTGTGTGAATTTATCTCCTTAACCAGAATGCAGCAGAGATCATATAATGTGTTGTAGGTAGTTTGCTTGTTGAAGTTACAGTGAGCTGTCTGGACTCACTCATTCATGTGGAATTGATCCAGTTTTTAATTGAGTGGTTGTTCAGTCACCTGTTGATGTTGTGTGATTAGTGAATGAGTGTGCAGGAGGTCTGGCTGCTTGTTGTGACAGTTTCTTCATTGTTGGTTTTTAAGCTGAGTTGTATATTGAGTAATAAGCTTAAAGTAACTAGAATAACAAGTGTTAACATGTCAGCTTTGTAGACTATATTTTATATGTGATGCACATGGATCAGAGTGTGTAAGTCATGTATTTGATACATGCATTAATACTTTCTGATGTGAACCTACACTTTTAGATCTGTGAATGTTTTTAGTGTTCAGTCTTTCTAGTATTCAGCACTGATCTGTTCCTGTATCACATTATAAGCTTTGTGGTACTTTATATATTTCTGTATACTAAGAAAATACACAGGAAACACGTGTAAATCATGTGATATGTTGTCTGTTTCTGATGAGAACATAAATCTGTTGTCACAATAGAACAATACTATAAATTTGAATTTAACTTTGTTGGTAAAATGACACATTGTGAACCACTGCACGGCTAAAATGAGCTCTTCTTTGTTTAGAAACAATATGTATATGCTAAATGTATTTAAAGAAGCAGCCTTTTCAACACTCAGGGGTTTTTGTTTTTGAAAGCAAATAGTTTTATTGGCATATAAAACTGTCCCCCACCCCTCTGATTTCATCAGCTGGGGAACAATGATATAGTTTGATGTGGTTTGTTGTGAGATTCCATGTTGGTTTTTCTCCTGTCCTCCCCAATATTTTGAGTCACCAGCCGCCACTGATATAACTATATATATATTATATATGTTCAGATGCAGCGCTAGAGTAAATCAATAGGACGGGCATTTGATTTTCATGAGGGGGCACAATGCATTGTATAATTGTTTAACCTGTTATCAAACAAGTTGAACACAGCTTTGGACGGAGGATACACAGACCCCCGGTCCTTGTGAAAGAAAACTGAATAGTAGGTTATCATTTTATAAATCTTTTGTTTATATGTTGCAAATGTTGTTAAACTAAGAGGTCAGTGGTTGTTGTCAACTGAATGTGATGTAATGTCATTGTCATTTTGGTATACATGCTGGTGAAGAAATCCTGCTCCTAGTCTAGTTGAACTCTTGAACTTGTTTCTATCTGAGGGCTGCTTGCTGACCTCTGGGGTTAGCTAGAGATATCTTTGTCTTAAGCCTGCTGTTTTAGAGACTGTGTGGATCATGAGGTATCTAGACAAGCTAAAGTTGAAGGATGTCCATGTTTGAAGTTATTGATTGACCATGAGGTCTCTGTGAGATCGTATGACCATACTTGTTTGTAAGAAGGTGTAACAGTTTGTGGAAGTGTCTATTAGGGACCAGACTGTTTTAGCTTTCATTCTGGAGAGGTATAAAGCTGTCTGGTTTGGGTTCACAATCTTTAGAGAAAGGGCCAGCTGAACAACATGCTTTCTCTCCAAAAATACAAGATGATTGTATTTTTGTTTGTGTTTGGACATTTGTATAATTGTTACTGATGGTGTGATGGATTGTACAGCGTCTACAACTGCGTCAACAAGTAACAATGTTTAATGCTTTCTTTCTGTGTGGTTCTTGAGCAACGATAAAACATTTCCACAACATCCTCCCGCCAGTTAAAAAGGAACAAATTTAGTCTTTGCAAACAGAAATGATGTCTGTGTTAATTTGCATATAGAGCGAGGAAGTGAGATCCGAATAACAAGTGGTCACTCAAGACGGATGTTAATACCAGGTGTAAACAGACGTACTTGGAGCTGTCCACTTGTGATCGGATCACCTGAGACGGATGTTAATACCAGGTGTAAACAGACGTACTTGGAGCTGTCCACTTGTGATCGGATCACCTGAGACGGATGTTAATACCAGGTGTAAACAGGGACTAAGATGCAAGGAAAAGAAGCAAGTGAGGGAAACGTGGATGCAATTTAAGAGACTTGAGATGCAACCAAGGAAACAAAGCGAGGAGAGAGGAAACGAGAACATTTGTTTTTAGAGACATGAGACGTCCTTTCCTCTGAAGTGTCACATGAAGCGACGTCCGTTTCTGATGACGGCGGCAGCTGATCACAGCTGATCAGCTGTCAGTCAGTTTTAACAGCTGTAGAAACTTCTGATTAATACTAATAAATGTTCACAGTTATCACTGCAGCAGCTGTTTCCTCTCTGCAGCTGTTACCTGTTTAACAAACATAAATAACAACCTGCATTCTGCATTTATACTGTGTCCTGCTCAGAGGCACAGGAACCATTTCTACTCACAGAATGCGTTTATATTATTTATTGATTATTTGCATCTGTATTGTTTGATATTCTGATAGTGAATTCATTATTTAATAACCCAGAATATGATCAGAGTGTCTTTTGAACACTGGAAAATATGTATTTGGCTAAATGTTTCAGGGAAAATGGAAATGATGTAACTCATATCAAACCCGACGCTCAGGAATTTTCAGCCTCACATGTGACTGAATGTAAATGAGGATAAATGATGTAAAATATAAATGTGTTGAACTGTTATTATGGATCAAATTAAAGTCAGGGAGAGTCTGTCTATCAGCAAGAAACAGTTTAATGGAGGAAATAACATCATGAAAAGACAAATCTTTCTAATAAGAGACTTGAGATGTATGTGGGTGCTTTTCATTAAGCTAACTCTATGCTTCCTTGCGTCCTCTCTCCTCCGTGACCCGGAAATCGATCTCTCTCCGCCATCATGGAGGATCTTCCGATCCCTTAAATGCACCCGGAGGAGACGAGGAGCGAGGAGAGAGGAGGCTCCTGGAGGAGCTTAGAGCCAGGAAACACAGGTGTATCCTAGTGGAAGTGTTTTAACGGACGGCAACACCCCTTTGATCCAAAGTGTGTATTGATTGGTCAGCTGATCTGACGGGACAGTAAACAGTCGGCTGTTGTTGTAATACAGCAGATCAGGAAACTACCTGTGGAGAAGGAATGAAAGCACAACAGCAGCTGATCATAGCCTATTTATTTATAAAATAAAGATGACTGAATCATGAATCAATCATTAAAACTTTCTACTATTTCTCTTCATGAGGCAAAAGGCTTCTCCTTTCTTCTTCTGTGTTTCAGAGCGTCTCAGCTCCTTCAGGAAAACATGACGTCACACAGCTGCGTCTCCTATAAAACCATCCTGAGCCTGAAAAGCACGTCAGACTTTCACAAACTAAATAAGCAACATTTTATTTAAACATATTCTGCAGGCTGCAGCTGTTTCTATTGTTCCTTTATGTGGGTTCTGTTCTTTCAGTAATTAACAGGTTTAAATTGTCTGTTTGTGTCTCATTCTGTGACAGACAGACGCTGCTATAGATCTATAATCAAATGATTAAACACTGGAGCAGTTATCAGCTGTTTTCTTTCCAGCTATCAATATGTAGAAATGATTAAGTAACAGTGTAAAGTCTTCATTCATTGTACATGAATTTTAAATGCAAACTTTAGAGTTTAAACTGTTACTTAGTCATTTCTATTGCTGACTTATTCATATTTGACATTTAGGGTGAAGTGCGTCATGACAACTTGTCTCCTCAAAATGATGCTGGAGTGAGCGACGACGTCCCGTTTGATAAATTAAATTCCTCCGTCCTCACGTCTCTCTCTCATCCTCGCTGGGAGAAGAGACGCGAGTGAGAGAAACCAGGAGACACGTTAGCGTAATGAAAAGCATCCAAGTATCCCAGAATGCATTTCACACCAACCGGCAGCGATGGCAGAGACTTTGAGTCAGGCTAAAAGCTGTTGTAACTTGAATTGTAGGATTATTAATATGTGACTTTATTAATTTTTAATGTTTTCAGGAGAGAAAGTAACATGTAGATTCCAACATGTGGCCAGTTTATCCCAGTAACTCCAGTCTGTAAACCTGCTGGGATGTGTTGGGAGATGTTTGGACCAGCCGCTCATCTCAGCTGCTAGCAGCCCGACTCCTGAGATGATCAGCCGGTCAACATGTGGTCATCCCGGGGAGAACATGATCCATGAACTGATCTGCAGCTCTTTGCTGATTCACCGCTGGCTCTAATGTCTCCGCAGCATTTAGATATATGATATAATTCCTTCTGGAAGATAAATGTTGGTCTCACAGATGAAATCTAACAATTGTAGCTGCAACATTAGTTTGTCTGAATGTAAAGTGAAGCTTCATGTTTTTACTGGACAGAACAGCAGCGCTGCCTCTGGAGCTCCACATGTACACATATCACCACATTTACACACATATACATGGATTCAAATGAACAGATTCATTTCATTTATTTTATTAAGCTACATAACAGTTTAGATTTTTATTATAGCTACATTACAGACTGAATAACATCATTTACTGCATCTCTCTGTCAGTCAGGTTTTTGTTTTGTGAGATAAAAAGTGTTAGTGGAGCTTTGAGTTGAGATTATTTTGTCACAGTACAGTCAGGTAGGTGTGTTGAAGCTGAGCTGCTGCTGTTCCAGCTGCAGAATGATCTACTGCGTCCTCTCGTCCTCACAAGTTTGTACTACTGAGTCCAACTTGCCAAGTCTGAACTAGCAAGTACACAAGTCCCAACTTGGTGTATTTGGTATTGAGAATATATCAAGTACGTCATATATAAGATATATGCACATATTTTTTCCAGCTGGCTGAGGAGACTATTATGCATGCAAGCATAGATTGTACTAAATATGATCAATAAAGACAATATATGAAGGAAGAACTCAGGAAGACTGGACTTCAGGAGCTCAGTGTTCAAACTTTAATGAACCTGCCAAGTGGGAGCAGCAGTAGTTTTCTTTGAGTTTATTAGACAGACAGGATTAATGTGTAGGATTTAATCTCTGGTCCACACCCCGGAGCAGAAGGTGGCGGTAATGCACCTAATACGCTGGTTGACAACCGCCGTTATAAACCAGAAAGAAGTTTTTTTTTTTTCCAGACAGAGTGATACCTCCTGTCAGCCGAGGGGTTTCCTATCTGTGCAGCCGAACATAGCAGCTCCTCCGCGGACTGTTTCACCCTGACGGTCCCGGTGTTTCCTCCGCAGGCTGCACTTCACTCAGCTGCCCGACAGACCCGCTGCTTCTTCCCGCTTTAACCTGAATAACAAACCGGGGCTCGGTGCTCCGGTTGGATCCACATGGAGAGCCGAGGCTAACGTTAGCTGAGAGGCTAGCGGAGCGTTAGCCGCAGCATGTTAGGAAGCACAGCCAGCTAGCACAGCCAGCTAGCACAGCCAGCTAGCACAGCCAGCTAGCACAGCCAGCTAGCACAGCCAGCTAGCACAGCCAGCTAGCACAGCCAGCTAGCACAGCCAGCTAGCACAGCCAGCTAGCACAGCCAGCTAGCACAGCCAGCTAGCACAGCCAGCTAGCACAGCCAGCTAGCTTCAGAGAAACAGAGAAACAGAGAGCGTAGTTGGCAGTTACACGTTTCTTTTGGCATTAAGTGCATTTAGAGGCTAAATGATTTAGCAGCAAGATGGACGGTGGATAAAGAGTTAGGGTGGAGCAGAGAGAGAGAAAGAAAGGGAAATAAACGTGCTAGCTAGCTAACGTAGCTAATGTTACTGATGCGTCATCATCGTCTCGTCAATGCTAAAGCTAATTAGCATATGTAGTCTAGTTAATGTGGTCAATATTATTATAAAATTCATGTGTTTTGGTGAAAGTTTCAGTGAGTGAGTTCATACTTTGAGCTGATAATTTAAAATGATTGAGACAACACAACGTCTTCTGTCACTATTCAGGCTGCTGTCATTTGTTGGAACTTAAAGATGTGTGTTATTTAATGTTTGTGTTGGTTAAAGGACTATTTGAACCTTTGATGGGTAACTGTTAGTGTATATCAGTAAACTGAGGAGGGTGTTGTGCTCTTGCTTGTTTCTTTTTGAAGGTGTAGAGAGCAGCGTTGGTGCCACAGTAGTAGTAGTGTCGTCTCCCTCCTTAATGATATGTACCTTTGGTTTTATTTCAGCTTCATAACACTACATTGTACTAAGCAGCTGTTGGCTCATTAGTTTGTTATTCACATGCACTAAAATTCAGCAGAATGCAGGAAATCAAGTCTTTGTAAGTAAAGTTTTCCTAGTGGGGACCCCCAGACCCCCCGCTGATAAACTGGTCTGACTGGAGCTATATTTCCCAGCCTGAATGATTTTCCCAGTCCGGCCCTGCTGTATAATGTTATACTGAATATAGTTTATGTCACAGCTTTAGCGTCTTCACCATAGTAACGGTGGCTGAGGATCATGGGTAGGCTAATGTAGCCGCTTCCGCTATCGTCCAAAACTGACAAGAAAACTTGGTCACAACCTTTCATATTGTTGAGTTATCAAGGACGCCTTCATGTTTTATGTTGAGAAATGTTAAAGATATTAAAATCAACAGTGAGGAAAATACTCATACGCAGCGCGTCCTCTCCGGTCCCACCAGACTGCTAATATTAGAATAAAAACATGACAACAAGGATCAAATCTCTTGATTAAATGTTGAGTGATGTAGCGGTTATAGTTTAAAAATGAAGAACAAATGAGAAAAAACAATCCAGCCTCTGAGCTCCCGAGTCCCAACTGACAGAAAAAAACCTGCTGCAGGAACGAAACCTGCTTCCACCTGAAATACATTAGTTTGAAAATCCTGCTGACTGTCACCAAAAAAAAGGAAAAATCGTGTCAATGAACACGAAGAGATTAAATTTAGTGAATATTTCACTGATTACTGTGAGACTGAGACAGACAGGTGGACGCTCTCAGGTAAGGACAGACAGGTGGACACTCTCAGGTACAGACAGACAGGTGGACGCTCTCAGGTGAAGACAGACAGGTGGACACTCAGGTGAGGACAGACAGGTGGACACTCTCAGGTACAGACAGACAGGTGGACACTCTCAGGTGAAGACAGACAGGTGGACACTCAGGTGAGGACAGACAGGTGGACACTCTCAGGTACAGACAGACAGGTGGACACTCTCAGGTGAGGACAGACAGGTGGACACTCTCAGGTGAAGACAGACAGGTGGACACTCAGGTGAGGACAGACAGGTGGACGCTCTCAGGTCAGGACAGACAGGTGGACACTCTCAGGTGAAGACAGACAGGTGGACACTCAGGTCAGGACAGACAGGTGGACACTCTCAGGTAAGGACAGACAGGTGGACACTCTCAGGTGAAGACAGACAGGTGGACACTCAGGTGAGGACAGACAGGTGGACTCTCTCAGGTGAGGACAGACAGGTGGACACTCTCAGGTGAGGACAGACAGGTGGACACTCAGGTGAGGACAGACAGGTGGACTCTCAGGTGAGGACAGACAGGTGGACGCTCTCAGGTGAGGACAGACAGGTGGACTCTCAGGTGAGGACAGACAGGTGGACGCTCTCAGGTGAGGACAGACAGGTGGACGCTCTCAGGTGAGGACAGACAGGTGGACAGTAAATCAGCTCAAACTCTTGAGACTGCAGCTGATTGTCAGCTGTAACCATCATGCAGGAATGTTCCACCTGTGTGAGAGGAAATAACTTGTCAGTCGTCCAAAGATTGTTGAGGAAAGACAAACAGAAACAGGCGGTTTATCATTTTCATGTTAGTGTGAATCAGTTTAAACAGTCCTGTCATCTGTTCACAATACAAACTGCTGAGTCTGACAAGAAAAAGTCTCATTGTTGACATGATTTGACTTTGAGACGCCTGTTTCTGATTGGCTGAATGTAGCTGCTGTCGATAGTCGTGGTGCGACGTGATGTGATGGACGGTTGTGTTGCCTAGCAACAGCAAAGCAGCTCAGTGTGATGAGGATCAGAGCTGCTTTTTCTAGAGTGATGTCATGTCCGTGTTTGCATGCTGAAAGAGAACGTGCTGCTCTGACCCCCCTCCTCCTTTCAGGCTGCAGCCTGCTGGAGTCCGATGGTTGACACCAGGTCTGAGGAAGTGTAAGTGTGTTTTTCATTTCATTCATCAAAACAAAGCTCATTCACATCCTACTGAGGATGAAGATGATGTCATCATCAAACAGATGATAGATCAATAACTGCAGCTGTATTGTGTCTCGTTCTCTCCATCAGATTTCTGTCGACTCACACTGGATCCAAACACAGTAAACAGAAACCTCAAACTGTCTGACAACAACAGGAAGGTGACATGTGTGTATGAGGATCAGTCATATCCTGATCATCCAGACAGATTTGATGTCTGCCAGCTGCTGTGTAGAAATGATCTGACTGGTCGCTGTTACTGGGAGGTCGAGTGGAGAGGAAGAGTTGATATATCAGTGAGTTACAGAGAAATCAGCAGGAAAGGAAACAGTGATGACTGTGGGTTTGGATGGAATGATCAGTCCTGGAATCTGGACTGCTCTGATGATGGTGGTTACTCTGTCTGGCACAATAACAGATCAACATCCATCTCCTCCTCCTCCTCCTCCTCCTCCTCCTCCTCCTCTGTCTCTAACAGAGTAGCAGTGTATGTGGACTGTCCTGCTGGCACTCTGTCCTTCTACAGAGTCTCCTCTGACACACTGATCCACCTCCACACCTTCAACACCACATTCACTCAGCCTCTGTGTGCTGGGTTTTGGGTCGGGTTTGGTTCCTCAGTGTCTCTG